>NW_015150729.1:284197-390262 GCF_000732505.1 Cyprinodon variegatus
ACAATTGTGTGTAATATTATTCCTTTTGTTTTTTTAAGAGTAACATCTAATGGTAAGTTTAGACAGTAAATACAGTAAAAACAGTAAATACAATATATGGAATGTGTTCTAATTGTACTACTTTCTATCAGTCTTTTTACATTAGAAATTGCACTGTTTTCTAAAGTTCTGGAAAAATTCCTTATGATCATATATGAAATAATAACGTAATGGTCATTATAGAGACGTTTTAAGACATTATTGCTTAGACATGCTTTTACTTTCATTTGAGATTATTTTCTATAAAAATATCTTGTGCATTCCTTTATGTTAAAAGGTTTGGCAAGAAATAATGAAATGCAACATTGAGCTAATGTATATGGCCTGTTATATGTTAAATATAAAAACACAAGTCAGTCTACATTATGCAGGCTTGCAGTATTTAAAAAATATATTTTTGATAGCGATCTAAAGTCACAGAGGTTGATCTCTCTAAAGAAGTGTGACAGTTTACCATTTGATATGCAGAATTTTCTTACTTTAACATATAAATGTAAGAAATCATATTCTAAAACAAACATAAAAAATTTTTATAATCATAAATGAAAAGATTTGTCTCAAATATTACAGAAAAGTATATTTAAGGATATTTCAGCAAGTGCTTTCATCTTTTCAATAATAAACTTTTTATAATTTTTCATCAAAAGAAATAAAATGGATTTCAGAGAAATTGTTTCATAATCCGTCTGTAAGATGCATTGTCTTTGTGTCTTTTAATTTGCAGCCTAGCCTTTAGGTAGGCACCGATCAACCAGCGTATCAATGTCAGAACATTATTCACAAAACAATCCCCTTTTTTTTGTCTTTTTTCTGTTTCTTTATCTCGCTGCTGATTGCATGCTAGATGCCCTGAGCACTTGTGACTGAAGACAAATTAACTTGGGAATGATTGTCACATCAAAGTCTCTCTCGGCGCTGTTCGTTTAAGACTCTGGGCGCTGAGACCAAAGTTTGGTTCATAGTGTAAGAGAAAAAATAGAAATGGGAGGTTTTGCTTTGCTTCTATCTTTTGATTTGTTCCACTTTTGTTGTTCTTATTTGCCCAGAACTGAATTCTAGTAGTCATCAGAAATCCCCTCTGTTAGACATTCATTCTTGCATAGGCAAGGATCAAGGTTGCATATTTCACCCATGCTGTGCAATGACACTGTCTTTTTATGAGTTTGGGCAGAATCAACTCCAGACAAACTGTCAACTACCTGCCTCATTTTAGCTCATACCGTGGACACATAAAACCATATATTATTTTTAGCTGGCAACACAGGATACCAAACATGCACCCAGATTTGTATTACACCACTAGCCGTGCAAAAAAACAAGCTGCCCCCGCCCAGCTCTCCCTTTAGAAACAGCCCTCCAGGGAACAAATACTAAGCGAAAACATGTAACTGCACTTGACAAACTGTGCAGGAGAATAGTGGCCATTGTGAGTGTTTATTGGACGCCATCTTTCCCTGTGATGTGAGAGATAGGGTAGTGGTGGTGGGGAGTTGGAGGGGGGGGTGGTCCATGCCTTGTTTCTACAGCACTGCATCCAGCAGCACTCAGCGGGAGGTTTGAGCTCTCCTTCTCTCTGCCGGTGCCACCGCCAGCCGTCTCTGCCGAGGCGGTGTGCTAATCATTTAAACAGCCCAATCAAAGGCAATCTGATGTTTCACACAAGGGAGAAAAAAATGGAAGGGTAGGAAAGTGATTATCAGTGTTTGCGAGAGGCAGTCAGAGTGATAGGGCTGAAGGGGGACTTTGATTTTAGGGCCTGTAGTTGTTTTGCACGACAGTTTTTAAGATTGTGTTGAGCTGTCAGAGCATGACAGGTAACTTTAAAAGTTACAATTATTACTTACTTTGCACCCAATAATCTTTTTAAGGGTTTCTCATACTAAGCCAACAAAAACCATAGCTTTTAAAAAGTATACATTTATCTTTAATTTTTCTTTTTTTTCACGATCAAATATGAAAGGAAATGTTATAATTTCTTTAAAAATAATAATTATAATTTTAGTTAGGCAGCAATAAAAATTGCTGAGTTAAAAGTCATTTACAGGCTCTCACAGCGAGCAGAAGCACATACACTCACACACACTGGCAGCGCAGTAGAGATGAATCACCTTGGCTTGTCAAGAAGTTGGTTAATAGACACATTTGATGTCACTGAAAGCCCACTGGTGTTTAAAGGGGTTTTGTTAGTGTGTTGATATCACCTCCTGTGCATAAAGCTCCACTTAAAACAATAAACAGCAATGAGCGCATCCAAAGCCCCTGCAGTTTTAAACTATATCCCTTTGATATGGGATACCTATTACTGTTGGCTTTATCTAATGGATTGGATTCCCACACCTCATTCCAACAGTGTTTCAAAGCACAAGAACCTTCAAATGTAATGTGTTATCAGCACATTAGCTTCTTTAAAACCTCCATCAGTGCTTTGTGGATCTGCAGGGAACAGTGCAACGCAGTCAGGAAAAAGGGCAGCGGCCTTTCAACTCTGCTCACCATGCCTGCAGAATTCATTTACTGACGTCTTCAACTCAGAATCCATTAAAGATTTTCTTATTTAATCCTTCTGGAGTATAACATTTTGTATTGTTTGCATTTCTTTGAATAAGCTATTTGTAAGGTGTGTCTTATTTGGAGGCTTATTATTTAAAATGAAAAGGTAATTTAAAATCCTTAATAGAAATATGAAGGAATGGAGGTGAAGAGAATGACATTGAATCCATGATAAACATTTAAAAAATCCTTTAGGAGGCACATAAAGCAAAACATTAAACAATCAATGAATTGCAAATCAGCTAGAGGGAAGAATCTAAGCAGGGCACAAAGGAAGGTCTATAAAAATAGAAATCAGATGTACCATCAAAAGTATTTTGCTGTTCAGGCTGTGCATCCTTACAAATTATTTTGGGTTCCCCATAAATAATAATTTCTGAAACCAGGACACAGAACAGATTTTTTTTTATTGTGACATCATAAGGTAGCTCTATTCCCTCCTGTAACCAGCATGTCTTTCTTTGCAGCCATGTTTATCACACCTGGATTTACTTTGGTGCAATATAACATCCCTTAAATCAACTCTGAAAACTGCAAGAAACATAAACTTGATTTAACTTTGATCAAACCTAAATTTTAAACATTTATTATAAATGAGGGGATTTTTCTACCTGGTAGAAAAAAGGGTGATGTGTAACGATTATTGAATTTTACCTAAATAAGAACAACAAATGTGTCCGCCAACATTTGTTTTCTGTTCCTTTTTTCTTAAAGTTCAGCACAATGTTATGACCTTAATACACCCCTCTTATTCTGCTAAGATGTGGCTTAAATGCTTAGGTATCTAGGGATGTTATTTTTCAGTTCTATGTGCTTGTTAGCAATAATGAATCCGCTCTTTTTGTTCTTCATAAAACAAAATCCAGAGCTGCCTGTAAGCCTAGAGCCTCAGTTCATGTCATCTCAATAGTAACTTTTATTTCAGACAAATATATTCAATCAAAACAATTTGAATAGTTTTAAACATAAATTTAAAAGTTAACTATGCATAAAACATCGAATTAGGCTTTTCAGTTTCCGACAGTAAACTCTTTCAACTTTAGAAAAGCAGTGCTGTAATTAAATCATATCACTTATGCAGAAAAACACAAAACATGTTTTTACTTTAAAATTAAGGGCAGAGAGGATGGCTGGAATGTGTGACTTTGAATTGAGCTGCAAAGCAAAGACTTCAGACACGATTTAGACTCTCAGTCTTAAGACTTCAAAGGAGCATTGCAAAAGTTTAAAGATTAAACTCACACTTTTTACTTTCACGTACATTTACAATTACCAGACATGTAATATAACTTTTCTTCCAATTGCCACAGATGCCTCTATACCCTCCTTTAGCCATTTCATTAGAGAGTGATCAGGGTTACAAGTATTATGTGGACGATGTTGTGATGTGAATTCTCGTTTTCCCAGATACTTTCAATGTGGGTCACACAAGACCAGCCACAAAAGCACCTCAAAGCCTATCACAGACTCTATACAAGCATCATGCTACTTTGACACCTAATGCAATTTGAGCAGCAAAAAAAGCGCCTGCTGCTTCATTAATGATGCTTGTATACATTAAAGTCCGAGTCGCTTCAGGAGCATCAAAGATGCTCTTGAGGCGCCTCAAGAGCATCCTTGATGCTCCTGAAGCTTGTCCAGTAAAGTGTTTACAGATGCGTATGATGCTTCTGTGTTCAGTGGCAGAGGGCGGTGTTGCTATATTTACTGTTATAAGTGGGTACAGAGTAGTTTTAATATGTTTTTAAGTGAGAAAGTCCACTTCAAAACATCCTTTGTGCAGTCATTTCATTAAGATTACAATCCTGCCTTCAAATATTATTTTGCTGTCGGAGCAGAACAAACCCCCGTACATTGGCGCTGTGCTGTCACTGGAAATCCCCTTTGATGGCAACCTCTGGCCCGGTCGCCTCTTTTTGGTTTTGTTAGCAGTTCATGTAAGAAATCCAAACTGCAGGCAGCAGAATAATAAAAGCGAACATATTTTGCCAGCAGGTTTTGACATCTTAAGTTAATTTAGGCGTTAATAAACAGTTTCAGAAGAGTGATTATAGCGCTCTGCATCAGCGGCGCTGTGTCTGTCTCCCTGCCAGCTCCAAGATCAGCTTCTCTGATTGGTTGATGTGGTGAGACGAGCAGCAAATGTTACATTTTCCCAACTCCAGCATCTGCTGCTTGTGTAGCGCGTCATGCAACTCAGAATCTCAGAAGCCAATGAGGCGTTGCTTCAGCTGCTTAGATACGTCAAGATATGCTGCTCCTGCTCGAAATGCACTGCAGGACCTTTTCATGCACCATGATGTGCGTCAACCATTGACTTTGAATTAAACCAGCTGCTTTGCTGCTTCAATCGCATACAGTCTGATTAGCAGTAGATTACTGTTGAAAAAATTAAGGAGCTCAGATCTGCCCTGGAATGTAAAGGGACCTGCGGTTGGGCTGTTTTTGCTAAAAAGGTAAGATGCTGTGACAGAAATATATTTATGACAAAAAGCATACGTGCAATGCAAAATCATTTGCATGTCCTCAACACTGGTGTAATTTTACCTTGCTGCCAGAGGGGGCAAACTTCTGCAAAAGCTCTGTAACTCCTGCTACGCTTCATTAGAATCAACTGACTTGGACGTCAGTTTAAAACTAATCCTTAAATCTGTAATTAGGAGTAAAAGTAAACTTTTCTTCATAGGTTATTGTAGTAGAGAATTGATTTTGTCCCACCTGAGCTACTGTAGTTTATGATAATGACTCCTTTTTAATATAATCTTACACAAATTATGTTTAAACCAATCCATATGTATATTATAACCTATCCAAGCGCATCAAAGACTAAATACTAAAAGACCTTCATACAAGTTATTGTCTAGTTGGTATTTAAATATATTTGTATTTTATCTTAATACTAAAATGCCATTAGCCACCATGTGTTAAGCACTAGTTCAAAGCAACTTTTTAGAGTTAAACATACTTTTGTGGGAAAATGTACAGGACATTGACTTATAAAGATGCTGTGGTGCGGGTCAACCTTAGATAATCGATACCAGGCTCATCAATATAAAGTACGCTATTCTGGGATGCATGTGTTAGTTGAAAAGGGGGTGATAATGCTCCTCCACATCAATCTAAAAGCAGAGCCTATTATGCTTATTTTTTTGTTACAGGCCTCCATTCACCACTGTGGCAAACTTACATTTGTCTTCGGAGGTCATTGTTAAATGCATAGATGCCAGAATTTAGTATTCAAAATGTTTAATTTTGTAACTTCAGGTGCTGTAATATTATAATCTCTTTTTTATCTTTCTTAAATATAGAATAAGAGATTTATTAATTAAGCTCATGATATTGACATTTTTTTTTCACAAAAGAGATAGATTTTAGTGTAAAACCTTTTTGATTTAAGTCCATTTCAAATGCTGCCCCCAAATCTCAGTGTTTTACTAAAAGGAAAGCTGGACAATATCTGCGGAATGTGCTTAAATATATACAATCTCTATAGGTCCTTGTCTGGTCCGCCATTCTGAAATAGGAGGGAGCAGAAATGTCCAACCACACTCCAAGTTTGGCACCAACCAGGGGTTTTTGAAGGCCTCAGTGGATCTTTGTCTTTGATACTTTTTGGAAAGCTCTAATTAAAGTAAAGAACTAATGGTTAGTTTACTCAACAATTACGCTTGTCTCGTTAGACAGAAAAGGCTCCTTTTTCTGCTGCCATAATGTGCAAAAAACCCCTAAAATTACACATTATGTGTCTGAATGTATGTCCCATGTATGTTTAACCTCATGCTTGAGCTGTCATTAGGAATTATGCAGTGCATGATAACAGGGTGAATGGACTGCACTCTGTGCAGAACATGTCTGTGTGTGCTGCTCTGATCGGGCTCTGGTTGCAGCAGAAAAAGCGTGCAGCTCAATGCAGCAGCAGCGGTGGACCCTAAATGGCTTTTTAAGGGCCAGTTGGGGCTGGGACTGTTTGTTTATTTTGATTCTAACTTGCAATTATGTGGATGTCAGACTGCTCTATGTTGAAAAGACACATTTGGCTCCGCTCACCAGGCAATTGACAGAGGACGTTCACTGTTTTGACTGCCGTTGCACTGCAGCCCTTCCATCACTGTGTTTCTGCTGCTGTGAAAGAAGGAAAACCTCATCAGCAGCTCATTTAGCAATGTCTGTGCTCTTTTTTTTCTTGTTTTACTGATTTCTCAGGATTAAAAAGGTACGACTGCCTGTTAAGTTTGAGCCACGGAAAGTGGAAGATGGTAGCTGCAAACACTGCAGAAGTAAACCAAAGCAAATGTAATTAAAGCCAAGTGTTGGCATGTGCAATCTTTGTGCAGAAGCAGTCTGGAAATGAAACAATCCTTTGTCCAGGTCGAGGAGAAGGATTTTTGCTTATCCTACAATCTTGGATATGGAAATGACCCCCCACCAGCAAATACGCTCTTCTGTTTTTATTCCTTCATTTGGCATTCATAAGCAGTTGTGACGACCTCATCAGTTAGATGGAGCTGACTCTAAGATGGAGATGACAAAACCACAGACCTCAAAATGAGAAGAGGAGGAAGAGAGAGGCATGACTTCACAGGGGAGCTTGCAAACTGAACCAAATTCTCTCTCTGTGTCTCTTCCTCTTTTCCTCTCTCCCCTTTCTTCGCTTGCTAGTTTAAAGTTGTCCTGCCTTTTATTTTGAGAAATATTAATTTGGTAGAAGAAGTGGCGTCGCATCTGAAATGCAACACAAAGAAAGAAAAAAGAGAGGGCGAGAGAGAGAAACAGAGGAGGTGGGGTGAGAGAAAAAAATTACAAAAAAAAAGAGGCGCAATGCGAGCAGATTTCTCTCGCTTGACGTTTTGCTGAAGTTTGTACGCCACTTGAGCCCGCCGTTTCCCTCGCTAATGATACCAGCGGAGCCTCTCTGGGGAATGGCGTCCGTCGCACGCCTGGCTTTCACATTTCCAAGGCACCAGGTATTTTGGGATACGGAAAGCGGGGACTCTGAGGCACATCATTCCAGGAGCTCATCTGGTTCCTTCTCTCTTCTCTCCAATCGGCTTCACCCCATCTTTTTTCTCTCTTTTTTTCTCCCTTTCTGTTGTTGTACTTTTGCATACTCAGACAATCTCTGTCTCACTCTAGTTTTCTGTCTTTCTTCTTCACTCTCTCTCTTTCTCTTGCTCTTTTTTGATTTGCGTAGAATGATTTCAAGTGTGGAGAAGAAAAAAATGCATGCACAGGAGAGAAGGGGGGGGTCTTTTTATTAACTTATTCATTGTATGTGAAATCAAGAGGCTTCTTTTCCTCCCCTCCTCCCTCTCTCTTCCTCTTGGTTAAAGCAAATGAATGTTTAAAGAGGTAATTTACTGGGCCCTGGCAGGATCCACATTGTGTATTACACAAACAGGCGGCAACAAAAGGAAATTCTAATCTAGACAGTAACGCTGCTGCGCAGAGGAGCCTCGGCGGGGCGTCGAGATGAATTATACAACAATCTGTGTTCTTCCTCGTTTAATTTAAAGGTCTGTTTTCAAGGCTATCGCCTGCTTCCACTTCAGAGGAGAGGAGAGGCCTACTGAGGTCAAGCCCGTATTGACAAATATCAAGACGGAAGAAGAGAGGCGCCCAAAACGCAGATGAGCTAATGCAAAGCAAGGAGTAAGAACCTCTTGTTGACCATGAAACATACAAGGCCTTGATGAAAAGCTTGAAAAAAAAAAGGAAAATGAAGGTGCCTTAAGGTTCTTTTTAAATAAAATTTTTGTTTGATGGCGCCCCGTCGCTGCCGGATCTGTTTCTAAGGATTTATGGTCAAAAAGGTGCGGTCACGGCTCTTCGGCCTTCGAGGTTTTATTAGCAGTGGAGAAAGACGCACAGATAACAGGGATGTATTAAGTCTAAACAGCCACTATAAATGCCTGTTTTTTGTGTGCAAAAAAGTGAGAGCAAGGTATATTTTTACACAAGAAATGAAAAATATAGCAAAATAATGAAGTTGCATAAGTGTGCATGTTTTCTTGTAAAGACAGAAAGGAATATAACATTTACAGTATAAACTATTAAAATTTTATAAGTTGCATCACACAACAAAAGCTGTGGTCTGCCAAGAAACCATCACAGGGATCTGCACTTCAACTGGTCTATTAAGAGAAGAATACCAAAGCATTGAGAGCATCCCTAAGTCCATAAAAGTGACATCACCAAGAACCTCTAAACATACACCAACTCACACTGTTTTAGTGACTCTTTACTTTGGATCCATTGCAAACATAAATCTCAAATACTGAGTCAAACCACTTTTCACTGCTATGCAGATTAAACACAAATGTATGTCCCAATGAAGAAAACTGACTCTACTTCACTGCAGTCTCTGCTTTTATGCTTGGATGCCTGGATGTTCTTACATTTCTTGAAACTCAGGTGGGGATTTTTGGTAGTTCCAGTGAAAGACTCCCTGACAGATATTGGATCTCTCACCCAGCATGTCAAGCCTATTATTGCAAATGTAGGGGTAAAAACAGATCAGTCTGAAGTTTGAATCATTATTAGAGCTCTTGTAAAATCCAGTTTCTTCCACTTGAGGCAGCGAGCAAAGATCTGTCCTTTCACATCAGCATTTTCAAACAGTGGTCCATGCCTTTGTTACCACTTGGTTGTATTACTGCACTGCACTTTATAAGAGTATCAGTTATTCATGCGATTTCTGAGGGTACAGAATTCTGCTGCATGTCTTTTAACAGGTACAAGAAAATATTATCATATTTCCCCTATGTTGGCCTTATTGCATTGAATGCCAATACATTTTAAGATCTATTAAAAATCCTTTTTTTCGCTCTTAAAGTCAAACCCCCTACCTGTCTGAGCAGCTTCATCCCTACATTCCCTCTTGCCCGGTTAGATATGCTGACCAGTTCTTACTGAGGGTACTAAAGACAAAACGCAAGCTCAGAGAAGACCATGCGTTTTCTGTTGCAGCCCCTAAGCTGTGGAATGACCTTCCCTTGGCCATTAGACAGGCCTCTTCACTTTCTGATTTTAAATCTCTGCTTAAGACCCTTTTCTTTTCCATGGCTTTTAACACAATCTGAGATGTTGCTTTTGTCTTACTGTTTCTTTAATTATTTTATTATCGCTTTTTATTTTATTAATACTTTCATATACCACTTTATTTATTGTTTTTATGATAATTTATTTGTATTTTATGATTGTGTATCGCACTTTGGTCCTGTTGGGTGTTAAAAGTGCTTTATAAATAATTTGGTATGGTATGGTAATGCATGGTAAAACCAGATAATGAGAAGAAATTAAAGTTAATCAAGAACATTGGCACTTTAATGCCTATTTAAAACATAATCTGTTGCATTAACACACTAATATTAGTAAATATTGCGAGGATTTAGAGCATGGAATTCATTCTACAGATATAATCAATCTATATTTAGTCCAAGCTGCTGTTTGCAACGTTGATATTGTTTATTGTGTTGAGGCTGTGTCATGTTCTGGATATATTACAGTCCTAATCCAAAGGCACCTAAGAAAAATTGTGATAGTCTAATAAATCCAAGGTAGACCATACGGACATCCAGGTGATCATTATTTATTTTCTCTAAAAGAAAACTAAACATAGTTGGCTGCAGAAAAACAAGAGAGAGAAAGAAACACCAAAGGCGCAGCTTACATATGGCAGCTTGCAAAGTTAAAATGAGGGGTTGAAACAATAAATCTGATTAATCGTGATTAATTGATTATTGAAATAATCAACACCTAATTTAATAATCAATTAATTGTTTATTGGAGTGTAGAGACTCTTAAACGGGCCTTTAGCTGAAAGAGAAACTTGCTTTGAGCAGCAATTATACCAAAATTGTAAAGAAAAAAAAACATTTTGCATTTAAGATAAAATAACTTTTCTTCTGTCGATATGCTCTATCCAGCAATCCTCAATTGGAATCGTTTTAGTTCCACCTGGTTTAATTTTACAAAAAGCCTTCTTTAAGGAACCTTTAGCTATCCGATTATTAATCAATTAATCTGAAAAAAAATTGACATAATAATTGATATGTAAAATAATTGTTAGTGACAGTGCTAATTAATATTAAACCACCTATAATAAAATCACACTGATCTAATCATGGACTTTCAGACAGAAGGCTCCAAATGTATTTTACACTATGCATCATTTCATGCAGCACAAACACAAAGTGTTGCTCTACAGATGACAGAGTAAACTGATAACTGATGTCTAAATCATGCATTACCGTCTATCTGGATCTTCAAAGAGATGTTCTGTCTACTGTATGTACATGCTCATGTTCTAATGTCAGTCTTCAGCTGCCTTCAAAGTGAGCAAACTTTAGATGAACAAGGGGTTTTAAAATATCACTATTTACCATGAAACATTGTTTTTCTTTAAGGATCACATGACTTCACTTCAACAACTATGAAGCATGGTGGTGACAGTATCATGCTTTGAGCCAAGACCCTAGGAATGGAGTTAAGGAGTTATGCACATCTCCAAATACCAATCAATGTTATGAGAAAACTTTCAGGTTTCAGGAACTTAATAAATAACTCAGTGCATTCATCTAAGTCCAAGTTCTGTCCTGAATCTGATTAAATCTTTTGCTTAATCTGAAGAGGGATTTTTACAGCTGCAATACAAAGATTATAAAAGAGGTTTTTAACAAATAAGGATTAGCAAATAATTCTAAATGAAATGTATCTGATAGACTGATAGAAAAGTGAATGGTTGTGGGAAGATTTAAATGTGTTTCACCAAAATGTTATGTTGTGGGTAGAAACATTCATGCAATCACATGATTTTTTGCTTTTTTTTATTATTTTCCATCCAAAATAACATTGTTTCTCTATTGATTTTGATAGGTTTTTTGTCATCAGCAGATGAGATAATCTATTTGTCTTTTGTTTTTACAGATCAACCATTTCAGCAGAGAGGTGTGTAAGCTTTTCTTGCATATGTACCTCACAATGCTCTTATTTCTAACTTTCACTGATGTTGTTTTTAAATAAGTCTGACTGATGTCTGCCTGAACCTTTGAACGACAAACATTCAGAGCAACAAAGCCCCCTGCTGGACACATTTTTCCTCTTTTGCTCTCCCTCTGCAATGCTCAGCTTTCTGCTTTTTTCACCTCTCCAAAGCTTGGGAGAGAGCATCAGGTGGTGACAAAATTGCCCAGCCACCCCAGAATCACCTCTTGTCACCACTGATTTCCTCCATGCTGCAACTTCCATTTCAGTCTATCATATCTTGGACTTTCCCCCCCTGCCCCTTTCCTGTGGCTCACCATCTGACAAGATGAGTTTGACCTTTAACCCTTGCAGCAGACAGCTCAATCAGCTTTTTATGGCACCTGTCATTGTCAAGAATAGAAAAAACACAGGCCACATCACGCGGGAGAAAAAAAACAACAACATTTTGGCAGTCTCTTTAGGCTTCAACGGCTTGGATCCACAATGGGCCTTCCTGTATCATCCCCGCTTCTTTTTTCCTACCTGTGAGCAGTGATTTCTAATAGTCTTGACGCCTCTGCTGAATTTCTCTCTTTTTCTTCTACCAAAACTAAGTAGTTTGATTGAGAATTTAGCTTGATGGAGAATTTAAAACAGGAATGGGCTCTGATGCAAATTGAACCACCAGCAATGTTTGCTCCCCTGATTCGTCTAAACTCCACTGTTGATTCAACCTCCTGGGGATGATAAGCAGGTGATCGAAACACTAGGAGATGTTAGCAATCTCTGCTCTTCGGAAGCTAGCACTTCCTCTCGATATATCACCTGTTTTTTTGAAAAGCAAGGAAGGTAAGGATATATATATATATATATATTATATATATATAAACCCCTGCAATGCTGTGTGTGTGGGCTTCACACAACTCCAAAACTGCGTCATCAGCACAGAGATAACATTCACCAAGTGCGTCTGTGTGTGTGTGTGTGAGTGTGTATTTTAGGCAAGGTGCCTGCCCTGGAGCTAGATAATGTGAACAGAAGCAGATGGGGAAACTTAAACGCACTCCCACTAGGGTACAGCAGAGCTGGCACAAAGTGAGAAGAGGTCTTAGAACATCTCCCAGCCCGAGTGGATGCCAGCACTCTCGCTAGCACTGAGACTGGATGACAAAGGGAGTGAGAAAGAGAGCGAGCGAGGAATAGAGAATCACACTGGGTTGTGTGTGTGTTTGCCTGTGTGTGTTTTGTGCAGTACCTTTACTTTTTTGTTCTCTTTGCATATTTTTTTTTTCTTCCACAAATGTGTCGGCCTGAAACTGTCCTTCTGTTTTGTCTCTCTGCTGCAGCTCAACATTAGGCAGAGCTGACTTAAAGAAACAAAAGCAGCTCCATTACTTCTAAAATACTAAAACACATAAAATGAAGAGAGGGTGCAATGTGTGTAGAGGTCGAACATATCCAAAAAAGCAAAAGTAAAGAATTGAACATGAATTAGTGGCAGGCTATTGTTCTGTGAGCACATAAATCAAGTTTTTTTGTATTTTATTTTCAATTATAGTAAGTAAAACATGTAATACAATACTTATTTGCATTTGTATCATACTATTTCATAGTTCAAAATATCATGGATTTGATTTCTTGATGTTTTTTATTATGTCTCTCATAGTGGACATTCACCTACAATGACAATTTTAAGCCGCTCCATGATTTCTAAGTGGGAGAACTTAAATAGCAAGATGTTCAAATACTTATTGTCCTCATTGTATACTGTACTCTGACTTGTACCTTACAATACCTATTTTAACATCAGTGTTTACGAATGAGAAATATGTAAAAAAAAAATAAATAAATAAAAGCTCAAAGAAGGAGATAATAATTGAATAATGAAGTAAAATGAATTGAGTAATGAAGAAAAATCATTATCTATTCATAACATATTGGCAATAGAAAAGAAAGAACATACCTAAAAGCCTCCTTCTTGAAGTGAGGAAGAGATGCAGTATATTGGTATTTGTTCAGTGAGAAGATATTTAAGATTAAACAGAGATGAACACTATCATAGAATGAAAAAATAATCGGTGGAGAACCCAGTTTCCGCAGCTGTTGCTGACTGCTTGTGAAGAAAATGTAATTTATAGATAAGTTTCATGATTTTTCTGCTATGGTTCTGACCAGCATTATTACTCTGATGTGTATAGGATTCAACAAGGTGTTCAGTTGGTGGGTAAAACATTTCAACAGCGAAAGAAGGCAGCTGAGAGTCTCACTTCTGTTTTAAAAGAACACACCATATTTTTCTACATTTTAATGAACAGTCTGTATTTACTTTTAAGGTTTTAGTCGGTCTGCATAAATGTTATGAGTCCTTCAGCATTACATTTTCTCATTACGTGTTGTTATGACTTAAAGGCCTTATCTAGTGGTTTACATTTTTTAAAATTCCAGGAGAAAAAAAATGGGTGCAGGATGTTTTACAAAGAGAAACTATAGATTTATCTAGGTGAGACAAGGACAATTTATTTATATATCATAAAAAATTAAATCAGCTTCTCCTTGTTCGGTTCTGGGTCTGGGTATGTAGAATAAATTAGAGCCAGAAAACCTGAGAGGGCTGGATGGTTAATATACTGACTCTAATGTATTTTCAACATAAGCTGTCCAGGGATTTATAGATTAGCAAAGATTTTTAAAGACAGTGTAACCGTTATATAACTGACATGATCTCCACTTTCTCAGTTTTAGTAAGGATGAGAGCAGCATCCTTTTGGATCAACCACATGATCAGCTTTTTTATGGAGACTTGTAATCCTTGCTACTATAGATGACACATGAATTAGCTTTCAATGTCCTGCTGAGACATTAGTCCTTTAATCCTGCAGATGTTCTTAAAGACTGTGTTACTGTCTTTATGTCCCTCTTAAGGCTCAGATCTGAGTCCATCACAAAAACCTGATTTGGAGCCTGATTGGTGGTTTCTAAGTTCTCGTCTTTTAGTCCAAAAACCTTTAGATTTGGGGGGTTTTTATTTCGGGGAAGAAAATCTCAGCCAATCCATGTGTAGATTTCTTCTATAAATCTACTCAGTTCTTAAATGTGTTCATAGTCACATGATAACATTTTAATTTATAGCTGTAAGATGTATAGTAACTCATGTTGTCTATTAATATCTGGGTTAAGGGAAGCATGCAGATATTGTAGAAGAGGGGCCCAAAGATGGACCCTTAGGGAACGGCACATGTGGTTTTTGTGACTCTAATGTAAAGTTACTTACTGATACAAAAAGCTAATGTCCTTCAACAGGGATTTAAACCATCCAGTGCTGTAAAAGAAAGTCAAACTAGTTTTACAGGTGCTCTATAAAATGGACTGCTCAATGGTGTTGAATGCTGCACTACGGTCCATAAATACCAGCACTGTGGTTCTTCGATCATCTGCATTTTTATGGATGTCATCGAACACCTTGGCAAGGCCAGTCTCTGTGCTGTGATGAGCACTGAGGCCTGATGTAACACACTGAAGCAGCTGTTCATTGTTAGGAAGTTTAACTGTAGAAATGCAGCTTTCTTTTACAGTCATAGGGGTTTGGCCAGTAGTTCTGCAATAGCAGTTTGTCCAACTTGCTCCTTTTCAATACTGCTTTGATAATTGCTGTTTTTTGTGCAAGGGGGAAAAAATCTGTCAAAAAAGGAACGTATCAATTATTTGCGTTAAATCAAATGATATGAAAGGCAGAGCTTTCTTAAGGACAGATGAGAGAGAAATATTGAGACAGCAGAAGGAAGAGATTAGAAGGTGTTGAAGGTTTTGTAGTTTATTTGGTGAAATTTGAATTTTTTTCTCAAAATAATTTCTAGTCTAAAAACAATGTTTAGATAGCAAAGTGAAAGGCCGCTATAAACAAATATGTTTTCAACCTTGATTTAAAGCAGCTAAGGGCATCAGTACTTTCACAATTTTCTGTAAATTCTCTTCTCCAGTTTTTGTTTTTGTGTGTGTGTGTGTAGAAATCAGCAAATTAGTTGCCCTAACCCTAGTTAGGCACAATTAAAGAAGGGTTTATTAACGTGTCAACTTTTGATGCAGGCAGATATATTTTTCTGGCTAATATTAGACAGATATCAATATTCAATGTTCAATGCTCCTATTCACTCTTTATTCTCTGAACTTTTGAACTCTGCTGTTCTACAGACAGCCCTGTTGGACACACAGCTCCAGCCAGTAAGGTAATTCAGAATCCACTGAGAGACACCTCCTTGTCGTACATTGTTAAAAGCTCTGGGAGAATCAAAGAACACGACCCTTTCAGTGCTTCCAAGCTTCTCCAGGTGGGTGAGAGCTCATTGATGAAGGTATTATCCACTCTGAAGGCAGGCTGGTATGCAAACTGCATTACATCCAATAAAGAACATAACAGGGGGTGAAGATGGTTGAGGACCAAGCTCTAGATGGTCTTTATCAATTGGCTTATCCAAACTAACGAAGAATTGATCTAATGATCAATTCTTGCAATGCAAACCAATTATCAGTTTGCACCTATCTGTCTTTCCAGCAAATTTAGCCATTTTTACCTTGTGTGCACCTTCTTCGGACACATATTTTCTCTAGAAAACTTTGATTGAAAAAACAATCTGCATTTCCACCTTTCGTGGTATGCTAGTTTTAAAGAGCCGAGAGCTTTAAAATAACTTTTCTACTTTAAGAAACAATGGAAAGCGGCATTGATTTACTGATGTTTAATATTCAAATGTATTAAGTTGTTTTTGCAAGAGAAAAAAATAATTTTTCAATGAGTTCTTAGAAATCATTGACTATACCTTGGACTGAAAACACCGGCAATGGACACAGTAAACAAATACCTTTGGAATATAATGCTTGCTGCTGGGAAAAAAGCCATAACTAAGAAATGGATGACACAGTCAGCCCCCACGATTTCAAACTGGATTGAAATTATGACTGAAATAAGAAACATGGAACAAATTACTTTTAAAATTCACTTGAAACTGGACATTTTTCACAAACTTTGGTCAAAATGGGACTCCTACAGGTTAAAATGTGCTGTGCTTCAAGATGGTCCATGATCCATCGCTACTTTCAACAAGCTGTATTTTTGCCAACTGCTCTCTATGTCGAACTGTTCTGTGTTATTAATGTTGTACTGAAAACTTTGAAAAAATAAAAAAAAATAAAAAAAGAAATCAATGACTAAACCAGAACAAAAATTAAGTTAACGTTAAAACAAAAAGTAAACACTTGCTAAATATCCCCATCTGCTTCCCAATAATTAATTCTAATATAAGAAATAAACCTGTATATGAACCAAGAAATGCTTTTAAGTGGTAAATTACATTACTAACCCCCCCCCCCAATAGATGGTTTGTTGGAGTTTATTTTTAAGGATTTATGGCAAAACAGTTTTCACTGCATTAGTGAGATAAAAAGAAATCTATGAAAAGATTTTAAAGTTTTACATTTCTTGAGGTTTTAAAGTCCTAAATCACTCGTATAGCCTGTTTAGCAGTTATGGGCCAACCTTTAGTCACACATTTTACTTTGCAAAGCATCTGAGTCACTGGGGACCAATCTGTTGGGCTCATAAATCAGTTCTGGATCTCCAGACAAGGGTTAAAGAGGAGGCCTGTGAGTCCTTCCACAATGAGATGCACATGTTACTGCCTGCTGAGTGGGAGCTGGTGAGGTCAGGAGGGGGTTGTAGGTTAATAATGAAGTGAATCTGATCTTCACAAGTCCCAGAGAGGAGCTGAGGAAAGGAGAAAAATATCTCAATGACGTTAAAACAGGAAAATTATGATGGCAAAACTGACACATGTTCTAGACAGCCAGGTCAGAGAAGGTTTGTGAAAAAACAGATGCTATCAAGTAAGTATTCTTCCTTTCTTACATCAGTGTAAAATTGGTTTGTGTTTAACAAGCGGCCGACAAGCTATAATGACCAGTTTACTGGGTCGGGACATTTCTACAACTACAGCTTTTGTGGGGTGTCCTTGGCGGAGACATCAAGTGTGCAGGATGTAAATAGTGATAATTTCAGCAATGCTCTGCTAAGAACCTTAAAGCTATAGTGTGTAATAATTACAAGGATTTACTAACAGAAATGTAATATATTATCCATACGTATGTTATTCATATTCATCATCTATGAAAGTAAAAGTCTCTATCTTTATGCTTGCCTTGCAATAGAATTGGCTATTTATTACTATATAGGAGTTGGTTCCCATTTGTGGAGGCAGACATCTTGGAGCTGACAAACTAGTGACTGTAGAGATCGCTTTTACAGTGTGACTGTGGCAAGTCAGGCCTATATACAATTCTACACAGACTAATAAGATACTATTTATACAATTATCTATTGCACTAGACTTACATCGACTAGGCAACTAAACGGTCATTATTAAGAGTAATAATTTCAAGCACCAGTTGTTGCATCTCTTTCTGAGCGGAGTTGCATTTTTCTCCAGCGCTTGTTCCATGTTTGTTTTTTTGTCAAAGTACCCAAAGCATGGGGAAGAATTACCCTGACAAGAGATGCAAGGTGAGACAGCATTCTGGAGCTCAGACAGGAGGAGTGGGGAATTAGTGAGAGAACAGAAGCTTAGAGAGCACCATAACCGGTATGAGACAAAGCAGGACTGCAGAAAATTGGATAAGTCCTGCTGAGGGCTGGGGAGTAAAGGCTGCAGGTTACTGTGAGCAGGACAGCGTGACATCGGAGAAGCCCGCCATGGAGACAGAACGGGAAGAGACAGGCCAGCGGCAGCCTCTAGAGGCTAACTGCTGGAGGTAAAAGGAGGACCACTGAGGATCAGAGGAGCCTGGGGGTAGACAGAAGTAGGCAGCAGCGGATCAACTTCTGCGCTGGAGGTAGGACCACAAAACAGTCCTTGTAGGACTTAATTAAAACAGCTTTTTTAAAAGCCTCACAAGCGTCTTAAGAGCACTTACACTTCATCCTTTTTCAAAAATGTTTTTCTCTTTTGCTATTCCATTTTGATTAAATAAAGCTTGCTTCCTCTCTCTTTTACTATAACTGTGGTCCATTCATTCTTTAATGGAGGTAATTTTTCAGGGCTCTGGCAGTGCTTGTCCTGTTCCCCCTTACACAAAGGCAGAGACAGCAGTCCTGCTGCTGGGTTGCTGCCCTCCTACGGCTTCCTTCACATCTCTTAGAACACTGGCCTGTCTCCTGATAGCACCTCCAGTCTCTGGAAACTTAAGGGCTGGTTATGCTCCCCATAGCAGTGGGTTGCGGTGAGCTTGTTGCAGATACTTTTGATTTATGCCCAATATTAAAGCGTGTCTGCGCTACGCTATTCCATGCCACAACGCAAAAGGGACAATCAGGAACTAGCTGTGGGTCTAGATGTGGCTGAGGAAGTGAGGGCAATTTTCTGTGACAATGGAGGGACATGAGGGGGAAAAAGAGCAGGGATCCAGGTGGAAAAAAGGTCCAAGCATTCTTGCGCACCTCGCTCTTCTAGCTTTTCCAACTTCACAATTTATCTACAAACAAAACAAGCAGGTAAGGTACCGATTTGTAAATACGTATAGTGTAGAGTGGATGTAGATTTTACCAATCAGAGGCTTCCTGTCTGCAGCACTGTCTGCGGTCACCTACAATTTGGCAGAGGTGCAGCAGAGGGCCTGAGGAGGGGGCGGCGAGATCTCTGCGTTCACTGCGACACCTACGCAGATGCCCTAGTTTCAAAGTATAAATCAGCCTTTAGCTGACAAACACAGCAAACTATGCCACAGCTCGCATTGATGTGCCATCCAGATAAGATGCTCTACCTGAGCCAATTGTGCGTGAGTTAGAGATGCCGTCTCATGCTACCACCAGTGTGAAAGCACCACTAACATTCAGAAGTGACCAAAACACTAGTCGGAAAGCACAAGTACTGAGAAGTGATCTTTGGCCCCACCTGCAGAACCGCTCCTTTATTGAGTCTTACCAATTGCCAATAGTTTCAATATATTCTAATTTTAATGTGGTCTATTCCATTTGCATAGTAGGATTTGAAATTGATTGTCAATCAGTGTTGCTACCTAGATGGACAGTTTGATTTAACAGAAGTTATATTGTGCACATTGCTGATCGCTCACAGTCAAGTTCAGTGAGCAATAGTTTTCAGTTCAGAACTCTTACTTAAAAACCACCAGCTGTTGAAATTAGGAAGCTTCTTTCAGATAAAACACACATCACAGTAAGTATCCGATCATCAGATGAAAAGAAGGGGAATTCAGAAAAACAGTCCACTCGTCCAAGAGGCAGCTCTTGGAGAGACTTAAATTAGTCCAATGCAAAACAACAGAGGAAGATCTGCAGGGCTTGATTTGATCACTTATAGAGGCTATATAAGCACGTCTTCTGAAGGCTGATTTATACATCGAAACTAGATCATCTGTGTAGGTGTCGCAGTGAACAAAAAGTTATCCCTGCCCCCTTCGCAGAAACTCTGCTGCACCTCTTCCAAATTGTAAGTGACCGCAGACAGTGCCGCAGTCAGCTTGTTTTGTTTGAATGACCGTAATTGTCGAAAACGACTTGTGAAGATGGACCAGCTAGAAGAGCGGGGTGCGCAAGAATGCTTGGACCCTTTTTCCACCTGGATCCCTGCTCTTTTTCGCCCTTGTGTCCCTCTGTTGTCAGAGACAAACTCGCCTCCACTTCCTCATTGCCGTGGCCGTATCTAGACCCACAGCTAGTTCCTGATTCTCTTAAGCATAAATAAAAAATGTCAAACTGCGTCAAACTTTCTGCGACACACTGCTGCGAGGAGTATAACCAACCCTTAAGAGTGAGCTGAGGGCTTTATAGCAGAGGTACAGGCATGCAGCTCAACAACTTTAAGCTGGCAGAACAAGAGGGATGAGCTTCTCTGCAACACAGATGGTTTTTCACATCTCGTTTAGAGCAGATAGGATTGCAATGACTTCTCTGAAGACCAGGTAATGTGGCTTAAAGTCGTAGGGAAATCATCTTTAAATGTCAGATCATTCTGGCTTAAACAAGTATATAAATGTACTCTTTATCAGATATTTTCCAAAAGTTCAATTAATTATATGTCAGCCTCTGTCTTCAGATAAAAGGTATGAAATTACAGAGTTCAACTACTAGGGTAACATAAGGTGCATAACTGTGTATGTATTGTCACATTGAGTTTTTTTCTTTTCTTACTTTTTGTGAAATAAGTGTTTATTTGACCATCTTGGGCTCAATGTGAAAAGCTCTGCAGTTCTCTCCAGCACCCTCAAGTGGTCACACAGTTGCTTGCTGTATCAGTGATGCTGCGTACAAACCGGACGCAGCAGGCGCAGCAGAAGCAGCGAGTTTACATGCAAAGTCAATGGTTGACGTGCATCAAGGCGCAGCAAAAGGTCCCGCAGCGTGTTTTGAGCAGCTGAAGCAGCGCATCGGGAGCGTTTAAGCATCTGACGCGCGCGACACGCCGCAAATGCGCTGCTGCTCGAGATGGAAAAATGGAACTTTTGCTGCTCGACGCGCCGCGTCAACCAATCAGAGAAGCTGATCTGGGAGCTGGCAGGGAGAGAGACACATCGCTGATGATAAAGAGCGCTGTGATCACTCATCTGAAACAGTTTATTAACGCCTACATTAACTTAAAATGCTGAAACCTGCAGACAAAGCTTATTCGCTTTTATTATCCTGTTGCCTGGATTTTGGATTACGTACATGAAACCACCTTCCAGCCACCGGGGCAAACCGCAAGGAGGTGACCACGCCATAGGCTGCTGTTGAATGGGATTCCTACTGACAGCGCACCGCCGATATGTGGGGGTCTGAGCGGCTCCGACAGAAATGATATTGGAAGGCAGGATGATAATCTGGATGAACTGACTGCACTGATTAAGTTTTCAGGTGGATTTTATCTCTTAAAAACATATTAAAACTACTTTATTCCCACTGATCACAGCAAATATAGCTGCAAGGCAAAGAAAGGATAGGGTAGCTCCGCCCCAACGTGCGTCAGACACTTTTTCACCGCGCAGCCAGTGCAGCAAAGCTGCTTCAGCCGCGCGTCAGAACTAAACTGTACAAGCAGCAAAAAGGAAGCAGCAGACGCGATTTTGCTGCTCCTACTGCGTCCGGTGTGAACGTAGCATAAGAAGGTACAATATGTCTGACCCTGCTTACAGTCTCAGTGACTTCAAGCATTACTTGGTCAGGTGAGTAACTCTTTATTAGTATTGACAAAGTTTCTGATAAACTAATATTCTTCAGAAAATTGTTGTACTTCCATTAATTATTTCATTGTGATTCATACCTGAGATAGATTTGGTGTCTATGAGTTTTTTTTTTTATCTGAAAGATAGTGGCAGCCTGTCTTGCATTATTGCAAAGATAATGGAATAGTTCTATGTAATGCTTAAATAAAGCACTTGGGTTATGACAATGACAAAAAAAATCAGCTTATTAAATTTTTTCTCAAGATATTTCAGTCGACTGTTTTGTCTTAATGCTTGGGTTGCAGAAGGACATCACAGGTGAAATGGCAGGACTGTAATATTCCTCTCTTTCAAAGGTGCCTAATGACTTTCAGGTTTGTTCTGGAAATCGCCTGTACCTCTTTCTGTCTGCAGAAGACACACATTCAGGCATGCAAACTTACATACATAAACAAATATCTGTCCCCCTCACCTTGCACGAACACTGAGGTTTGATTGATGAGGAAATAAATGGGAAATTGCAGTGTCCATCCTGATGGATGACATAATTTGGCCCAATGTGCTGATCACATATGCCTAACCAAAAGCTTGTTCACCACTTCTCCCTCTTCTTGCGCTTCCCTTTTGCTTCCAATTGATCAGTGGATGTTGAGCACATCAGCTTCCTTTGAATTTAACGCATGAGGAGGGAAAGCAGTTGACGCGGCTCTTTACTGCCCGTCCCAGTCCCATGCTGCCCTCCCTTCCTTCGCGCTCCACAATCTATCTTTATCTAAAGGGGGTTCAGGCAGTGACAGATCCAGTGGTGCTCTGTTTGTTTATCCATGTATGCAGACAATCACTCTGTGTTAAATGGCCCGTCTGCTTTTAGACGGATTATTGTTTACACATACTCAATTATAGGGGTTGACTGAACGGAGAATTACTGAGGGGGGGAGGAAGATGGGCAGTGTTTGTCAACCCTTGATATTTACTTTCACTGTTTGTTCTAATAATCAGACTTGAGCAGAACAGTGTTAAGAGAGTTTAAGCTCTGTTCAAACTCTAGGTGTAAGCATAGGAGGGTAATATGGAAATAAAATGGAAAATTGTTTACTTTGGCAATGAGATAATGAAATGCTCTTTACAATTTGTAAATAAGTTTGGAAAATCCTTTTGTGTGTGTTTCTTGATCTGTATTTCTTCATTTGAGGGTAGTTTTTCCTCACTTTCTTCAGTCAGAACCTTATTTCCTAAAAGCCATTCAAGCGCCACGTCATGTTCAAATAGTCTGACAGGTTAAAAAAAAAAAAAAAAGATTTTTAGATTTGGATAGGAGAGCTCGAGGGCAGGTGGAGATGTTTTGATTGATGGGGCCAATGGCAAGCAGCTGTAGATGAGTTTATGAGCCAGAGCAAATCTGAATATTGAGAGCACGGACATCATGTCATGCCGGACATATTAAGAGTTATCTGACAATACGTTATGTTTGAGATCTGTCACGCAAAAATGAGTGAGCCCACCCCCATGGGGCTGAAATTACTGCTTGAGGCGCAGCGAGGAGGTGCTCCCATTTTGTCAACCCTCTGTGGACACGCCTTGCAGGGGGATCCACTGAATGGGGAGTCCCATTACTTATTTAGTTTTCAATAGAGTTTGCTGTCAAATTGGTGCCTTAGGTTCTTACTATGATTTTAGGTTTAACTTTTGCATGCATTTTCCTCAGAACCAAATCGGATTTTTAAAATCAATTTAGATGCTTTTTGGATTGAATATATTAACATGACAGCAGAAAATGACTAAGCTACTTTGTTTTATTTATTTACTTTATATGCATTTTTCCTTTGTTTTATTGCACAGCTGTTGTCATCTTTTTGGTTAGAACTGTATTCTGGAAACAGTTGTTCAAAAGGAGTAATCTGGCTCAATATTATCAGAGTTTTAAAATCTCTTTTTCTATCCAGGTTCACACAATCTTACTTTTATCTGAAAAGTTGGATTTGATCAATCTCACCAAAATCCAAATTTTCCAGGTTACCACATCAGGGATAACAAGCGCTACTAATTATACTGTGAATCACAGTACTCCTGCTACTGGGTTTCAAGTTTGGTGGAATTCAACTTGGGTGAAAGTTAGTTGAGGACCCAAATTTAGAGACGGATGGATGTAGAGATGAGTTTTGCTGATTTAATAATGTTTCAAAGGACAAGAGAAGCAAAAAATCCACAAATAAAATACAGAAATTTAAAATCCAGGAGATGTCAGGGGAAACACACACACACATGAGGGGCAGAAAGAAACCAGCAAACAGTATCTGAAGAGGAGGAGTATATATGCCAAAGAGAACAAAGACTGGAGTAATCAACTAATTGGGAGCAGGTGTGGACAGAAGAATCTAGAAGGGAGCTAGGAAAAAATAGACTGACACACACAGAGGGCAACTAGAAATACATAGGAACTCTAATACAACCAGAAAACAACACAAAATGGAAATGAAACCAATGAAAACAGAACCAAAAAGTGCAAAACCTTGACACAGCTAGTGGTAATCGAATGTATGTTTATGTTAGAAAAACATAAACAGTTATTTGGACATTCTTTAACACATCTACAACACATAAAGCAAATGTTTAAAATTTTATTTTAAATCACACATGTCCATCCTTGTTTTGTGAGATGACCAAAGGTTTAGAGCTTTTCTTTAGGAGAAAGACCTTAAGTTTTGGTTTGGTTTGCTGTAATGGGTTAAAGTAAAGTGTTCCTCTGCCTGACAAACCTGGTTCTCTGCTTTTACAGTTTCCCACATAAGAAGTGCCCTATATGCATCATCTTTGTTTGGCAAAATATTTTCAAATTGTGCAGATCGAACTTCTTTAACTGAGATCGATAAATGCATTTCTCCTACATCAGCAGGGACTGACAAAAATGTCCTTTTTAGCCGTAAACTCACTATCTGCAGTAATACCCTACGTCCCTTGTAGCACACCTGTTCACTTGTGTTTTCTACAAGAAAAAAGTTATAAATGTTTTTCATCCCTAAAATGTAAATGAGCTAGCTTGAAATGATGACAATCAACAAACATTCTCTCAGTCTGAACGAGACTGGACATGCTTTTTGGACCTATTTGGACTGGAAATACTGAAGTATCAACTTAATGTTAAAACTTTTTTGTTTTTTTCTCTTATTGTTCTTAAATTTCTTTCTAAAAGAGGTTGTATAAAATTATAATTTTATCTGTATGGTTTAAAATTAGGTACAAAATATCAATAAAGAATGTGGAAATACTACTAAATATCTGTTGTGAATTTTAGAAGTTTAGATATCATTTAATTGAAATTTCCCCGGAATCCACCAAACTGCTGGAATCGAATAACCCCCTTTTTTTTAGAGTTATCCCACACCTGATAAATATTTTTGAATAATGAAAAATGATGGCTTGATCATGATTAAAGCAGAATGTTTTTTTTTTATCCATTATCCGAAATCCAAGTGGATTATCATTGAACAACTGGCCCCTAGCTCTTCAACTGGGGTTTACTACAGAATGGAAATAATCTTTTTTATGTGAGCCACGGTCCATAGCTAGGCTATTTTACACTTGGAAACGACATGGTGCTAATAAATGGCCTCCACCTGGGGCTAGTGGATCAGGATTATCCTTCTTGGCTCTCTGCTGCAGCTAATCTTAGCTTTCTAATGGGAGCACAGCCGTAGTCTGACCCTTAAGGAATCTTCCTCTAGTTGCAAGAGCACTGTAATGGAACTGATATACATTTCACGTGATCTTTAACTCAGCAAAGTATTTAAACAACTAATTTGTTTGGTAAGCTTACTAATAGGTGTCAATTTGTTCTCGGTATGGAATTTATTAAATTAGAGACAGGGAGACATGTGGTGCCTTGTCAAACTATTTATAACCCCTGAAGCTTTGCATTTCATCATGTAAATAACAACCAAATACTACCATGCATAATTAATGGAATTTTATGACCAACACAAAAAATGCATCATCGTTGTGAATGGAATAAATTCACAAAAAAAGGTTGGTTGCATTAGTATGTAAACAACTTTTCTAAGATACCCTTAAATAAACTGTGCCCCGTTATCTCCAAAATTTTCCTTCATTTGTGCCATTTCATCACACTATTAAATCTGCATTAAGCAGAGAAACTGCCAAGAAGCACATATGACTCTGAAAGAGCTGGAGACATTTTCTGTATAGGGAGAGAATCTGCTTATAGCACAATTTCAGTTGCCTATATATAGCATTAATAAGAGATTGGCAGAAGGAAAGCAATTGCTAAAAGAAACCATCTAATATTTGCCACAAGAGGTAGGGGACAGAGCAAACGTTTGCAAGGAGACACTATGTTCAAATAAAACCCACAATGCCATTTTTGGTTTGCTTGAAATATGATGGTGGGAGCATCATGCTTTCATGTCTTTTTCAACAGTGACATTGAAGCACATTGCAGCTGCAATTTAAGTTAAATTAGGTTTTAACGTACTAGAGCCAACTCAAGGAGCTGAAAACAAACTCTAGATACACTTTCCAGGTTTTTATATAGCAAAAAAAATAGCATTAAACTCTAATTCACAATAACGCAGAATTTATTGGTCTATCAACATAAAACCCCCAAATAAATAATTTGGTCTTATTTTGAAATAAGAGAAAATGTAGGTAAAGCCCTGAAGACATACTGCATAACATGCCCTCCCACATTTGGTGTATTTCTTTTTAGCTTGTTGTGTATGGACTCAAGATGACAATACAAGCTGAAGTAACTCCGAGGTATTAATCGGATATTCATTTAGATGTGAGCCATGTTCCTTCAAATGGTGGAGGAAATAAATCATTGGCCCTTTAATGATAATCAATGCCTAATCCCCCACCCAGCATCCCCCCCACCATATCACACACACTCACATCTTGTGTATCATACGCCTTTGTGTGTCAGTGTAGATGTGTGTAAGCTATCCTGTGTGCTGTTTCTATGTGTACTCTGTGAGCCATGTTTTTCCTCTGGGGGTGTCTCTGGTTGACCCCCCACTCGACCCTTCTTTCTCTGAGGACGATCAGCTAAGAACCCAGCAACATATCAAAGAGCTTGAGGGGGGGGGGGCACAGCCCAGCCACTGGGTTTCTGGCAAAATCATCCCAATAAATAAATATCACAAGACAATGCTGGAGGGAAAAGCTTTGATGTGAGGGTTGGGGGGTTGAGCCCCATTCTCTCTTTTCTTGCTCACTCTTTTGCAACCTCAACGCAAGTGCTTCTCCTCTTGAGTCTTCACTCATCGCTAAACCATCACCACTTGGTTTGACAAAACGGCCCATGTTTCGTTCGATCGGAGATGAATATTTTTGCACCTGAATATTTCACTAGATGCTTTTATTTTCTTTGAAGGCATTTATAGCTTAGATGAGAAAGAAATTAACATTCTTCAGAAAATATCTTAATTTAGTAAGAACATTTTTTAAGCTATATAACAGAGGATAAGTAGAAAGCCATATTTGTGCTCATTCACAAGATTGTGCTTTTAAAAGCATTATTCAAAGAATATTGGTACCAAAATTTTCCCCTGGCTTATGTGTGACAGAATTGGAAAATATTTAGGGAATATGAGTCAGAGTGGGTCTTTAATGTCATCATCTCAACTTTAAAAGATACATTTCAAACAGTAGCTTTGAAAACCAAAATATTCAAGTACAAAATCATAACAATTCAAAAGATTACCTTACATATTGACACAAAACTGCATATTGCATCTTTGATAGCACTTTATATTTTTGTTTTTGTTATTTACAATTATTAAAAATATACTGTTAACAAAATCATTAGTGAGTTTCCACAGATCATAGTATAATCAGCAATAGGTGTAGGATTATTTGTTATTTATCTTTTTAAACTGAATACTGATGGAGTCGCTTGGGTTAGCTGGAGGAGCTGCTTCGATTAAGAGCTTTGGTTGAGGAATCTATCAAGAAGGCACCTTGTGTTGTGTCCTCCAAAAATCAAGCAAAACCAAACAAAAGACTGCCGTGAAAAAAGCAAAACATAGAATCCATTGAAAATGTGGTGAACAAAATGCATGGTAATATCTGAATCGATTGACATTTTAGCCTATTGCAAAGTTTTACATTTTGCAGAAAATGACACTGCAGATTACTTAGCAAACACAATCTCTGTAGTAAAAAAATAGCAGTATTAGCATCATGCTGTGAGAATTTTGTTATTTCTATAGTAGGAACAAGGAAGCTAGAGAGGTGACAGTAAGACAGATTTCACAAAAAGGATGCAAATCGTTCATTTACCTTTGTCCTTCATATTCTCAGGTGAACTGGCCGTCATTCTCAATTATTAGACTCATGCATTGGTAAATTTTTATCTAAACTATCCTTGGACTCTATATGCCCTACATGTCCTCACACTGTACCTCTCAGACAGTCTCGCCACAGGATGTGATCTATCTTTACTCGTCCATCAGTATGGTCCGAACTTGGAGGGAAAAAAAGCATTCTCCTACTCTGTGTCATCAACAAGGAATACTTTGCAACAGCATCTAAAGCTTTCCAGTTTGACACCTTGGGACAAACTATGTTAAGAAAAATGGAGAAATTGGCTTGTAAATCTTGGCTTATTCTCTTAGCTAATTTTATTAGTTTAGATATAAACTGGGTCGAACGTTTTACTTCATTATTTTATTTCTGTGTTTGTAATGTTGTTTTTTTCTATCAAAACACATCTGTCTTGTAAACTATATCTTGGATCTCAATGGGACAACCTATATAAATAAATAAAAAAACAGCAGGTGGATTCTGAAAAATAAATCTGTCAATGAAGCAAGAAAAATGAAACGGCAGCAGATTTGTCTTTATGTCACTTAGTAATTATAATTATAATTAAAGAAAATAATGATCACAACTGGGATAACTCTTTTTGGATGCCTTGAATCAACATCTAAATGATCCTACCTTGTTTAGACTATGGAGTACCACAACTTCTCCTACAGTATCTATCCCAACAACTTACACATCAATTTGGATATATGTATCACCGTGTTTCCAAAGTCCACTGTACATTTTTAGTTAGTTTGTGCAAAATATTCACGCCAGGGTTTTCTATAAACAGCATATTTCGCTTTTTAAAAAAGCAAGAGTATTGATTTTCTTGTCAAAACAGCACACAAAAAAGCATGATTTTATTTCCATTAGATTTGCTATTGTAATTATGTCTTCAGTGGTCTCTAAAATATCAGTCAGGCATATCAAGCTCATCCAAAATGCTGCAGTCAGATTTTTGAATTGACCATAAATCACATTACAACATTACTTAAATACCTGCAATCATTACCTGTTTGCAAAAGCATAGGATTTAAAATTATATTGATGGTCTATAAAGCAGCTAATGATCTTAGTCCTTGCAGTTGCATGCAATTCATGTAGACCCCCCAAAACATGTAAAGACTTGTCATTTCAAATGTTTTCAGGATGAGAAGTAAATGCATGAAGCCTATTTTTTATTTCAATCTCTTTTTTTTGCTTTGAAAACCAACAGCAGGAAAAACATAAGTCATATAGAAAATGCCATCTCCTTCAAATCAGGCTTAAATAGTAGATAGAGTGCCTTGTGATAGTATTTTGCTTGCTTTAACCTTTCAACCTATTGCAGCATTTCAGGCTTAAAACATGAAAGTATAAAACTGTAATTCTTTGTAAAGAATCATGAACAAGTGGAAAACAATCATGGAGTGAAATGAAATGTATTGGATATTGGAAACTTGAGTGCCATGTGCAAAACTAATCGTCGGCTTTACTTTCAGTGCAGCAAACTCTCTGCAGATGTTCAGTGAGGATCTCTGAATGATCCAATGTTGACCTAAATGACCGATGATGATAAATAGAATGCACCTGTGTGTAATCAAGTCGCTCAGAGGTCTGTTTAAAGCGCAGAGAGCATCATGAGGAACAAGGTACACACCAGGCATGTCTGGGATATTGTCATGGAGCAGTTTAAAGTCAGATTTAGATACAAAAAGATTTCCCAAGCTTTAAAAATCCCAAAGAGCACTGTGCAAGTGATAATATTTAAATGAAAGGAGTATCAGACCACCGCAAATCTACAAAGACCCAGCTGTCCCTCTACATTTTCAGCTCAAACAAGGTTAAGACTGATCAGAGATGCAGCCAAGAGGCCCATGATCATTCTTAATGAACTGCAGAGATCTACAGCTGAGGTTGGAGATTCTGTTTATAGGACAACAATCATTGCTGCACAAATCTGGCCTTTATGGAAGAAAGATATTTCTAAACGTTATCCATAAAAAGTAATGAAACCAAAATCTTATCTTTGTGGCAACAATGCAAATTGTTGGCAAATAAAGAGGCAATAAAGATAATTTCAGACATGGTAGTGGCAGCATAATGATTTGGGCCTGCTTTTCTTCAGCAGGGACAGGGAAGATGGATGATGGAGCCAAATATAGGACCATTTTGGAAGAAAACCTGTTGGAGTCTGCAAAAGACCTGAGACTGGGACGGAGTTTTGTCTTCCAACAAGACAATGATCCAACACATAAAGCAAAATCTTTGACATGGTTTACAAATAAAGATATCCAGGTGTTAGAATGGCAAAAATTCAAAGTCCAGACCTGAATGCGCCTCTAAATGTGCAAAACTGATGGAGACATCCCCAAAACAACTTACACTTATAATAGCAGCAAAAGGTGGCCCTACAAAGTATTATTGTAACTCAAAGTTAAGTTTATTTTTGTTCAAAATGCTTAAACTCTTAATATCCACCTCATTTTGGGAAATTCTCACCTATTTTGCATAACCAAAAAAAGCAAATAACTTAGGAACTGTAAGCCCAGATTACAGTACATGTGTGATACGTTATTTGAAAGCTAACACCTTCTAGTTTCTGAATATATGCATGAAAATTGGGTGAGTAAAACACCTAAGCTGCATCAAGCCCAAGCTGCATCAATTCAAACAAGACCCAAAGTTGTTGTTTTTTTCTCGAAAATAAGATTTTTTTGAACAATAGTTATAAAGACATGCTTGTTTGTTGTGGCTGCTTTGTCATGGTACATTTTGACATGCTGCTATATCTTTGTTAATTGTACTTTGGTGCTCGCTATGTCCATAAAATGAACTAAAATGAACTTTCCAACGATGTCTAACAGTGTAATTTTCATGTAGTCTCAGGTATTATTTGTAAAAACTTTAAAACGTCTCAAACGGTTTTGAGAGTTTAAAATGTCCAATAAATTTGTCCAATACATTTTCTCTCTCACTTTCTGTCCCACTTGTTAATTCTTCACATAAAACAAAAATAAATAAATAATATATTTATGTTTGAAGCCTGAAATGTGACAAAAGGTTAAAAAGTTCAAGAGGGGGAATACCTTCGCAAGGCACTATAACTGCCACACTATTATACACTGCATACTTTTCTTGTTATTGAAATCTATCTGTTTTTTTCATGGTCAATCTGGAATAATAACCAAACATGGGTCTCTAATAGGTGTGCAATGAATACAAGGCTACATATTAGCTCAATGCTGTGAGAAAACAGGAGGGAGGATGTGAAAGAGGATGACACGAAGGTATGTTGAGCTTGAAAATGGGTAAATAACCCTTTCTTTGGATTGAGAGGCACTGAGTGGAGTGATGATTCAAGTGTTTGTGCTGGGTCACATTAAGCAAGACGAGGGTTAAACTGAGGATCTCAGGGGAGCATATTATCGAGTGTTGACTAACCCAAATTAATTTTCAACAAGCCTCTTCAGGGTAACAATAAAGATGGATTACTATAGTAAATAGAGGGCCTTATGTGCTTTAGGTTCAGTGAAAGGATGAATGGCCTATTAAAAAGCCTCCAGCTCAGTCAGACTAGAGCTTAATGCTGTTACTGTTACAGATTTTGCAGTTGTTATGTACATGCACATCCACTTTAGCATCTAACATAAAAGTATGTTGACAGAAAATCTTTTTTGCACCCAACTTCTTTTACCGGTGGCACTCAGCATAGTCATTATTTCCAAAGTCTTATCCTCACATGGATTTAAATGTGCCTGTGTAGTTGACGTGCCTCGACTGAGGAAGTCAAACAGGCGAGTTAAACAAGAGGCCTCATTGTTAATTTGAGCATCCTGGCTTATTAGTTTGGTTTTGATCTGTCGGAGGCGGCTGGGTGTCATCCCATCGCTTGTTTTCTCTCTCCCACTTTGAATGGTACAAGTGACAAAAGGCCTCCCACACACAGTAGCTGGCGCAGTGTGATCGCTGCGTGCTGAGACACAGGGAGGTGTCAGCGCTAATCTCCTTTAAAATGGCTCTCTTGTCTTACATCCCATGCTCACAGCATCGCCTCAGCTCTGTAATTGTGTCTACTCGATGAGACTTGCCGTCCCACTTTCACACCACTTTTGTTTCAAGCGTTTGAGCGTGCTCCACTGAAGTTATGTTGCATTGCACTTGACTGAGTTGAAATTCAATGAAATGTTTTTACCTGCTCTTCTTAGCCATATCAGTGTGTCTTGCACTGTCTAATCTCCCATTACTAAAAGTTGGAGTAAGAAGTGCAGCAATAAAATATGATCCTATTGTCACATTTTGGATGAAACTACCTAGTTAGGAAATACTCAAAAACTTACATTTCTTAGAGTTTTTGAATTCTAATTGACAAGTATGTATTTTCTTGGTTTTATATTAGGTTTACTACAAAGTTAAAATAAGGTTTGAGCAATTCAAATCTACAGAAAAGAAACTCTGCACCAATTATAGTTTCTCCTTTCATACTAATCTGTTTATAATTCATGGCTACCATATCAATGATTGGAACACACTGTACTGCTAGCATTAAATAATACCGTTCCCAATAAAGCTAATACCAACAAAAAGTCAGCCGAGCCCAGAGGATGAGGTTGATTCCAGCCGGTCAGCTGCCAACAAGAAGTGGCGGGAGCCGCCCAGAGAGTCCCAGACACTGAAGTCTTGGAGAGAACAAGCAGGAGATCAGAACAGAGCAGACGAAGGAAGGAAGGATAATCCAGAGAATGAAGCCAAAGCTGGTGCTGAAAACGTGCTTGTTAGTCAGAGCCAAGAGATCAGAGGTCTCGGAGGAGTCGGGAAACTTTTCCAGATGCAGTTTACAGACAGGCAGAAATCCGGCAGGAGTCCAAAGTAGACTCCCGCGGGACCCAACGCAAAGCAATATTATAAAAAATATTGCGTGTGCGAGCGGGAGCGACAGCGCACAGTGTGGGTGCCAGCCGGAGCGGTGATAAGCGGCAGTCCCGCGAACTAAAAACATGTTTTAAAATGTAAAATAAAGTCATAAATGATCAGTCTATGTCTATCATATATATACATCACAATGTGCTGGATATTGCAGCTCGTGCCACCTAACGCACGTCGTGCACTATGAGGTGAAGAATCGGCCAGTAATGTACTCAGCTAAGCACAGCGTGTTTAATTCCTCAAACTAATGAAACAAATTGCCTTGAGCAGTAGGCGAACGTTGGAATCATGCAGGAATTGCAAGCAGGCACGGGACTGGAAAATCTGTCCCACCCAGGCCTCTAGTCCAAAGACAGGTCAGACAAACAGATCAGAACGGGGACAGAGGTCCAGAGGCAGAACTGCTCAGGATCAGGCAATCAGAAAACATAGGTACGCTAGAGAACTCTCACCATGAGCTTGAATAATCTGGCACTGATGACTGGTCTGAAGGCTGGTGAAATAGAGGCTGAAGTAGATGGATCAGATAAGCGGTAATGAGAACTGGGCAGAGATAAGCGGGTGAGTGGAATGAGTAATCAGACCAGACATCAGCTCCAAGATCATGACACTTAACATACTAGTTGTTTCATAACTTACACTAGCATATCAACTAATATAAGCAAAGTACCTTGCTTTGATTTAGTAAATGTTTTGTATTAATCGGAATCTGAATCTATTGTTTTGGTCAAGTTTGTGTTCATAAACTAGGACTTTGGTTTTCATTGCTTGCACAATATATTAATATCAGTCCACACAACAACAAGAATATGTAAAAAAAAATATGAATAAACTGAGAAGAAATAGCAGTATATACCATGGAGAGGCAAGCATTTGATTTTGCAGGATTCTGTACCTGCAAAAGAAAGAAATCTCTCATTTTCATCATAGGTCCTCTTTAATTGTTAATGACTGAATCCAAAAAAGGAAAACTGAAAATCATGTGTGATTTTTAAGTTTTACATGAGTATTCACTGGGGAATAAAAAAAGGTAATAATTGGTACAGAAACTATCTATAATTACAGATATCAACTGTTTCTTTTATTTGTTGACAAGGTTAGCACACACTGCAGCAGTGTGACCAATCTTCATCCGTAAAGATATTTTCCAGATCCCTCTGTAATGACACGGGACTGATTGACACAGTATTTAAGGTTAGACAGAGAGTGGGAAAGTTCAAAACGTTTATTAACAGAAAACAGACAGAAACAGAAGCGTGGAGCTGTGGATCTGCGGACTGCAGCAGCTGCAGTAGGGGGGCGGGGTACAGCCCAATCCCTGACACTCTGAAGGGAGAAACACAGGTAAGTAACCATGAAAATGTGACTGGGGATTATTATTATATGTTAGTCACTTACCTGGTTAAACAGTTTAGTCCGTCCTCTCAGAGGAAGGCAGGATCCAGGCAATGGACTGCAATGGACAAGCTGCGGCACAGAGCCGTCCAGTGTCCCCTAAGCAGCAACCTCCGTGAGCAGGCAGGGACCTGATCCATGTCAGGGAAAGAGATCTGACAGGAACAGAGATCGAGGTATCCAAAGAGCATGAAGGCATGTTCAGATTTCCATGTGTCGAGAAACAAGCTCAGCCAGAAATGAACAGATGCATACTGGCAGGCTCAGTGGTTGAGGGACAGAGACAAGACATGGTACCAGGATTACTGCGAAACTTTAAACTGGTCTCCACCTAGGAGCCAGGCTTACGGGACTTAAAACTGTACTCCCACCTAGGTGCCAGAACACGAGAGGAGACGAGACAAACACTAAAAATTTCTCGACCCTCTGGTCGCCTGCAACGAGAACACGAAATAAACTCAAAACTAACTTAACAAACTGACAAACCTCATACAATGATCTGGCCCCAATATCTGGGCTGAATCGTATATATAGTAGAGGGAGTAGGTAAGATTTTGATAATTAGAGAGTGGGGCAGGAACGGCAGGTGAACAAAGCGAGTAATTAAGGTCATCAGGGCAGATCCTGACACATTCAGCTTCCAGGGCTGTCACTGGGGAATCTGGACATTTAGCTCCCTCCAAAGATTTTCAATTTGGTGCAGGTCTGGAGACTGACCAGGCCACTCCACATCTTAGAGAGCCACTTCTAGCCCTGGGTATTGTCCCGCTGGATTGCCCTGTCATCATGACCCATAATCAAAGACCTTACTGAGGGAAGGGGGTTGTTAGCTAAGATTTTCCATACATTGCCCCATCGTTCTCCCCTAAATATGCTTTACCAAACCGATTTAACTGCTAAACTTGCAGGATAAGGCCTCAGTAAAGAACCACATTTGTTGTGTGCAAGAGGCCAACTATCAATGAAAATGCTTTAAGCAACATCTTGAAAAACAAGAGAGTTGGTTTTATTTTTTTTTAACTGGCATGTTTATGGCATTACTCTGTCTTCATGCTGAACAATTCGCCACATAACGCCTTAAACACTGGATAGGTTTTAGTGGGTAGACATTAAAGCTCAATTGGCGCAACTCTGGCACAGACAACATCCTCAGTGGCACCAACAACAAAAAAACACACAATACATAGTCACTACAGTATCATTATACCAAAAATATGAACTAGATAAAAAAGAATCCAAACTTTAAGACAGTAGTTCACTAAACTTTTAAAATGCGAGTTTTCTAACCTCTGGTTTAGCTAGCCATGTAGCAGTACTTATACAAGCTTTTGAATAAACAGGATAATAAAAAGTGTAGCCTCGGTTTCAGTTGTAATTTTGTTCTTTCCTCCATCAATAAAAGCAGTTGTACGCAATCTGTATTGGAATTAAATATAATGTTATTACTTCAGTTTATGTAAGATTTCTGCTGGTATAAGGTGCTATGTTCTGAAGTCACCACAAGGTAGGGCTGCAGCACTGGCCATCCCTTTCTTTCAGAGCTTATGTCACATTTGTAGAACAGTGGTGGAGTGTCACAAACTCTTTACATTACAGGTAGATCAAAATATTATTGATTGCTTTTGTTTTATAAACTTAGGTTCAGTGATTTACAACTCTCCTGTAAGCATTTAAATTACATTACACTGTTTCCTCTCACAGGAGTTTTTGTGTATACATCTTTTTATTTTAAGGTTGTACTTTATTTAGCTTTTTCTAAGTAATCTGTTCATCAATTCTGGTGATATGTTTGAATAAATATAAATCTCCTTAGTTCAGAAAGTTCAGTAAAAAAACAATTGTTCTTTAGCGCTTTCTCAGTGGCAGACGTCCTCCTGTGAAGACAATCTGGATCTGCTTACGAATTATTTATGTCCTGGAAGAACAACTGCTTAGTGAATGAATTTTTTTTCTGCAAGGAAAATAATCTGATTTTAATTAAACTTGTTTTGTACATATTGGGAAACCAAGTTACTGCTCTCTCCAGTAAACAAATGGAACTACTTAGTTATTTACCAATTTCAAATATGCTTATTATTTTTTCCTGCCTCCTGTTTCTTTATTCTCTTAAAGCCTGTTACAAACTATAACAGAGCCACTGCATTGATAGCATGTGTGCTTTTAGACAGAAGAGGTCAGGGTCAGTTCAACAACGTCGCCATTCGCTGAAGAAGGAGAAACAGTGAAGGGGTGTTTGATAAAGAGTTTAGGAAGACATAAAGCCACATGGCTTTCTTTTGTCTGGAATTTTCCGCTCCTAGTCCCACAGCACAGAGTTTAACTGCTGTGTTTTCTATTGTATTCATGTCAAATATGAAAGAAGAGCCAAAGGTAAGGTAGCTTTCCCAAGGTCACTGCTTTTATAGAAAGAAACAGATAATGCATCTGGACTTTATTATAGAATAGAAAACTATTCCCCATCATTCCTACTATCTGCTGATAGTGACGGAATCCAGCTTTGCAGGGGAGGTGTAACATCTTTCGTCATGTTTTGGGGGCTTTTGCCTTCATCTTCCTCTTTCTTTTTTCCTTTGTTAGTTTAAAAAAAATCATTGTTATCCCTTTATCTTCCAACGAAGAGCTTTGTATATATGCACAAATCTCTGTTTTGGTATGCTTGTCAGGTTTGAAGCGAAGACAGGAGCATTCATCAGTTGTTTTACTTCAAGTCTTCCTTGCTTGGATGATTCCCCATGTTCCTGCCTTTTTTTTTACCACTTTGCTCAGAAAGTTTTTTCTTCCTCTCCCATGTCTCACTGTTGCCCGGGAAAAGTCAGAGCTCTCCCTGTCTCGCCCTCAGGACAGAGAGCACCTAGCCACATGCCTTGTAGGCTCGCCAGGAGCTCAGCGCCTCTGAACCGACTGATTGCCACTCAGGAAAAAGAATAATAGACATAAAAAACTCCCACACTGCTGTTGTCATTGTGCCATTTGCTGCCACATGCATAAAGAAGAACATCTGAGAAGTTTTCAACACCTTCATCAAGCCCTACACTCAGTCTTCCATGCAATAGTTTTTTTTTTCTCCTATTGCATATTTTGCAAAAGGCTTCATATAGACACATTCTGACTGAGTATTAGAATAAGTGCAATTGACTGTTAGGCTGTTAAAAAAAAAATCAATGTGGTTTTGTAAGCTCAGGTTCATATGTTGGCTTCTATTAAATATAATGTGTTCATTACTGCAAATACAGGGGTAAAAATATTTAACACAAACAGGCTGTTTTTTCATCAATAAAAATCTCCCCATGGACTTATCAACATGAAAATAAACCTGGATGTCAATAGCAACCTGAATACTCCACACATACTGTACAAAGAAACTGAAACAAGTAAGTCCACACATTATCCGAAGTACTATGGCATGACAAAGCATACTGTAAGTACTGAATAATTTAAGAAAAAGATGCAATAAACATAAAGGGCTAAAATCATAGAATGTGAACCTTCTCTATATACGGTACCAGTGAAATACTATTAGGTAGATCACATTCAACCATTTGCTTTAGAAATTTGTCTATTAATAAGAAATGACATCTTATGATGAGTTATTACATTACAGCAGCACTGTGTAATTTTCTACCACAAGGGGCTCTAGACTTTTAACTTCCAGGTTTGGCGGCCCCCAACAAGACCTGCGCTGTCAGGACCCAGACCTGCGCTGTCAGCACCTGGACCCGCACAGTCAGGACCCGGACCTGCGCCGTCAGGACCCAGACCTGCGCTGTCAGGACCCAGACCTGCGCTGTCATGGATCGTTAGTTCCATCGTTAGCCTGTAATATCTGAACCTGTCTATGATTCTAGGGGTCGGTACAGGCTAACGATGGAACTAACGATCTATTCATCGGTTACCATTGCATGTTTCCAAGCGATACAAGGCGTTGTCTATATAAGACTCAAACTCNCAGGACCCAGACCTGCGCTGTCAGGACCCAGACCTGTGCTGTCAAGACCCAGACCTGTGCTGTTAGGACCCAGATGTGCGCTGTCAGGACCCAGACCTGCGCCGTCAGGACCCAGACCTGCGCTGTCAGGACTCAGACATGCACTGTCAGGACCCAGACCTGTGCTGTCAGGACCCAGACCCGCGCCGTCAGGACCTAGACCTGCGCTGTCAGGACTCAGACATGCAGTCAGGACCCAGACCTGCACTGTCAGGACCCTTCGTTGCAGACCTGCAAAATAGGGTCTCCTGCACTGCCAGGACCGGAAGTTTATTCCGAAAGTTGTATCTGAAGCCTTCAGGAATAGCTTGCAGCACATGTTTGCTGCTGGATTACAGTTTATGACAGTGATAAACTGAGCAGAGAAGCAGTTTATACTATACTGTAGGCAAAACTCCTCATAGGGCAGTCAACCTTCAAAATGTCCTTTTCCATCCAGCAATACAAATACAGAGACTTACTTCTATGTAGCGCATAACTTTTATTCCAGATAGGAGTTTGGTGGGGTGTAAAATTGTGCGTATGCACAAGTTTCACTTGTGCGTGAAGAGAAGCTAGCTTCACGGGAAGTTTATCGGCGTTAGCTTTTACTTTGGAAAGGCTTTGAATCAACTTCGCTTTTACTTTGAAAGTCTTCAAATAAGCTTCTGGTTCTAACAATTCAGGAGACCTCACAGTGCAGCTCTGCAGCCTGGGTCCTGACAGTTCAGTGCTGCAGCCAGGGTCCTGACTGTGCAGCGCTGGGTCCTGATATTGAAGCTCTGGGTCCTGATATCCAAGATTGAGGTATCGCTCACAAAAAGCTTTAGAAACACTTTCAAAGAGAATGAATGCTGCACCATAACTTTGATGCATCAGTGCATGTGACTCCACTGCTTAAAAAAAAAAAATACATTTGAACTGTTGTGGAACCTTTTAACAAACGATTGAAATGTGAACCAGAGCACGAGAGCAAAAATAAGCTATTGTACAAGACAAAACAGCACCAATTGTTAAATTCTGAGATAGGAAAACAATGATGTGGAGCTGTTCATCAATGTATAATACTGATATTTGTCATGTAACTGGGAGAATAATAGATTGAGTACATACACATCTTTAATCCTGATCCAATTAGGGGGATTTCATGAAATGACCCCAAATACTTATATAGGAAAGCTAGTATCAGAAAGCGGAAAATAGAGACATTTTTCAGTTTTCAGTGAAAAAATATCTTTAAAATAGTCTTTTTGTTTGACCCTTTATGACTAAAACCCTGTTTGGTGAGTAAACTGATACCTCAGTCGTTCGGCACAGAGGCATCTATAAGCTTGTAGCCAGTTTACCCTGAATTTATTTCAGGTCAGACGTTCTGCAGATGTGTTGTTATGCTAAAAGGGTCCAATCTAGCAAACAATCAAAGCGTTATTTTCTAGATGGATTTTGTGAATACTCAGAAGCGCCCAGAATTCACAGAAACCAATGGCAGCTCCAATTGAGCTGACAAAAGTTTTAAAAAAAAGTTAAAAAAAACTTGCGAGAACAAGAAGAAAAGTGCTGCAGTCCTTTGTTTTTGCCAAATGTGGCACCAGACCCCAGTTTTGTATTTCATTAGAAAATTCTGTGTCGCCTCAAAAGGCAAATCTATGAAGGTAGATTTGTGTCTTTATTATTCAATTAAAATAAAGGTTGTTTAGAGACACAAATCTACCTTCATACAAACGGAGGCTCAGAGAGCCTATAAAGTTGAAGGTGTTTTTTTTTTAAACAATAGGTCAGAATCCACCCTGAGCAATTCATGTGACTAATATCTGTGATCAATACTTATTCTCTGTGCTATTACTGTTTATTAAAGGTAACTTACACTCTGTAACTAAATTGTTTTCATTTCTTTGTTTAAAAACCTTGTGTTGTTATTGAAATATAGTTGGAATTTCAAATCATTTGGTCCTAAAGCTATTTTTTATCAAGAAAAATGCTAATGCATTACTTATTTTCCACACTGTCAATCTATTTTTTACATTAAAAAATGTCTGCTAACAAATGTCACAAGCGTTTGCAGTTTTCTGATCTATTCTTATAATGAGATGTTTCGAAATGTTTGAATTCATATTAGTTGTGTATTATAACTATCCTTTATTTTTATGTTTATGCAAATGACATAGTTTTATTTTATATTGCTGGACCTTAAACCACATCAAGCAGCAATGGGAATCCATTATTAATACCTGGCAGCTAAAGTTGCATCACCTTGAGACTTCCGAAGGTGAATAACAGGAGAGTAGCACAACTGGGTGTTTTTTTTCTTCTATTTCATTTCTTTATTTATTTCTGTTTCCCTCTAGTGAGATGTCACTTCAAAAACAACCCGACCAAGGAATGTTATTAAGCTGAGAGAATGTCAGCCAGTTTACAATAGGCTGCTTAATGAGGTAGTGTGGCAAACTTTCAGGCAGGCCATAATATGAATTATTTGTCATTGGCCCTTCGGGTGCATGTGTGTGTCTTTTGGAAAGGGCCCGGTGTAAAGCGGGATGAAGGTGGGCCTTGATGGAGAGATGTGGCACTAGCCTGGGGGCTCGCTCCACTGTGAGGGTAGTTAGCTTACTGCACATCGCCATCATTAGGGACTAGGGAACTTGTGCTGGGAAGGTGAAACACAAGCCCGCATTGAGTCAGGAACACACAAACACAACACCTGTAAATACACTCTTCTTCGCTGCAGTTGTTTGTCCTGGACTCAAGGTATTCCTGCTTTATAGTCCATGCATATAAGGCTGATTTTCAGATCTTAAAAGGTGAAAGAACAAAACAGTGGTTTGAGTGTGACATGATCCATTGCACAGAAATCCATATATTATATAGTGTCTTGCAAAAATATTGATGCTCCTTAACCTCTTTTACTGTTTGAAAACACCACCGAAGTTTATTTGTAATTTATAAGCTGCAAGTTTCTTAATACCAGCTACAGCTGTTTTTTTTTTTTTTTGTAGTTCTGTATTGCTTTGGATTTAGTGTGTACTTTAACAAACTCTCATTGTTAAACATATTCTTACTGATCAATGGAATTTGCTGTTATTCTACTTTTATTCTTTTTATCTTTTTTCTGCTAAGTTGTAATTACAGCACTTGCCCTCAGTTTACTTCAATTCAGTTTATTTATATAGCGCCAATTCACAACACACGTCATCTCAAGGCACTTTACAGTTTACCAGATCATACAGTCAAATTGATTCAAAGTTTTCTATGTAAGAAAAAACTGTTGATTCATTGACCAAGTGCCAAACATGTGTGGCGACAGTGGAGAGGAAATACTCCCTTCTAACATCAAGAATTCTACAGCAGAACCAGGTTCAGTCTGCAGAGACCAACTGGGGTGCTTCGGTTATTGTCACACTTGAATCTTTCAGATCATAAAAGGAAGCTTATTACTTTGTTTTACAGACTAAAATATATCCATTCTTTTGTTTGTTTCTCAATTGTCTCAGCTTTAATTTTTTTGTGGAAATACAATGATGTTGGAGGGGAAATATTTTTCTTTGGACTGTATATGCCAGGTTAGCTTCAAGTATTCTGGTGACCTGTAAGGTTCTCAATGTCATTTGTTCCTTATTTTATATTTTCCCCATAACACTAAGTCTAGGCTTTGATTATCTAAAAACACTAAACTTATTTTTATAGACTTGTTTGGAAAATAAGAACTTATAGAGTATTTCCTCTATCAGAGGTTCTTTTTAATTCATTGATCTACTAGTTCAATATTCTGTTTCAAATTCACAAACATGTTGAATGATATTAGTTTGTTCTTATTCTCTTTTTTCTGTATCCTTTCTTGCAGCTTTCCATCTTATTGAACTTTGTTTATAAGATGTTTTTTTCACGATTTGATTATGGTTAGTTGACCCAAAAGCAGAGGCAAGGGGGCAGAGGTGAAATTTCTTGTAATGATTTAATGAAAGTTTAAACTGGAAACAGAGGCAGGTAATCCAAAATCCAAATATGAAAACACAGTCCAAACCAGCAGGAAACCAGGAATCCAAAAAAAAAAAAAAAAAATCAAAAAATCAAAAACAAGAAAACAAGTCTAAACTAACCAGAAACCATGGAGACATCAGGAGGATCACTGTCACCAGGAGGAAGGCTCAGAGAGACGAGTTGGAGAAAGTTAGACGAGGTTAGATGAGGACCCAGCAAAGAGGAACTGAAGAGAGAGGGCTTTTAAAGGAGACAGAGTCAAAGAGAGGGCTAATGAGAAGATTGGGAACAGGTGAGGACAGAGCAGAAACCAAACAGGAGCTAGGAAGAAAGGAGAACACAAGAGGGCAGTAGAGGGCAACAAATGAAAAACCTGGGAGACTGGAAATAACTAGAAAACACAACAAAATAATAACTAAACCACTAGGATTATAAAACATGGAGAAAAGTAAATCTAAACACTCAAAAGAAAACATAACAGAACCAAGACTAGGAAAGTAACAGAGAAAAAAAAAAACAAAGAACACAATAAACTAAGAATTAAACCATAAAAACTAGGAAACAAGGAGAAAAGCAAAACTGGATACTCAAACGAAAAACATGACAGAAAAAAGAAACCTAACAGTTTTAGCATTTCGTTTTTGCAGGCTAAAGAGTCTTAAACAGTAAAAACATGGCCCTTTCATTCCGAATGTGTTGGAAAGTCTTTATTTGTTATTTTATTTTATAATTCTTCTCGTTTTAGTGATCACCGTATTGTCCTTTATACCATGATCTTTTATAAAGCATTGGTCAAAGAATGTCTTCTATCCACTTTCTATTAAAGCTGGCCTTGTTGGTCCAAACACTGTGATGCGTCTTTAGGAACTAAATTCTCCTAAATGCTTTGTGTAGATGCTCCTGTTTTGTTTGGAAGAAAATATAATTATTTCTTTTGGACAGTAGTGAGAATCTCTCAAATATTCTTTTATTCATGATCATTTTTTTCTTTAGTGATATAAGATTGATATTTATTTCAGAACAGATTTTTTTTTTCCAAAAATGTCTTACTTTTGTGTGAAGTAGTGAATGTTTGATAAATAGGTTATTTTTTTTGTTGTTGTTGTTTATAACCCATTAAGTTTGTTTTGACTATTTTTTTTAAGTTATATCCATTCAATTTCTGTTATAATGTATAAAAATAGCTCCAAAAATATACTGGAAGTGCTTTAAACATTTTCACACTCTGCTTCTCTTTTTGCTGTTTTCTGTTTAAACCAAAGGTTATATTGTTGTGTGTATGTACAAAAGTTTTAAACTATATCGGCAGAGAGGAAACCTTGAATTCAAAAGCTGACTTAATCTCAATAACAGTGTTTCTCCTAAAAAGGTAGTTTTGCCAGGGTTAGTTCTTGCCTACACTTATATTTATATATTTTACTTCTGGTGAAAAGATGTAAGGGATAGAAACCAAAGTCAGATTGTTTATTTGTGCTACAAACTTGATTAATAAAGTTCATTTTGTTTTTGTAATGCTTATTATTCAAACTAAATGTATGATTTGGGTTAAGCCTGGTTTTAGTTCAGGCTAATATTTTAAAACATGCCAGCATGTTAGAGCTGCAGCTCAGAGCTCTAAGGCATTCCTAAAACATGCTCTAAAAAAGGTGACTTAAGTGCACTACAGTATGTGGGTCAGAATCTTGAGTAAACATAGGATGGATTCAGTTTGCATTGGTCCGTTTGGTCCATTGGAAACCGTTTCTTGGTACATTTCTTCCCCTTTTGTAGCAGTTTGCCATCTTTTATACTTCACAACCTACTTGATTATTTTTCTCTATGTCACAGATGTGAAGCTAACTAATCTGCAGCTGCCGTTTGACTGTACTTACCAACAGCAAAATTCCTTTTTAAAAGATTTATTGCTATGAAAACTCCTTGTATTTCCATGATTTAAACATCTGGTACACTCTAAATAAATGTTACAAACAAAAACAGATATCTTTCTCAATTCAAAATGTCTGGAGTACCGTTGAGTTCCAAGTTTTATAGAGTAGCCTTGTTATGGCTTAGAAAACGTGCAAATTGAACCAAAACAGGTCCACCCCTTGAAATGGGGAGTCGGTACGCTTTTTATTGGCCTGGTTGCCAGAGCAATGTTTTGACCACCTGCATGGCCATGTGGATTGGGGTGATAGTGGGAAGGAATCAAGTTTAAAGTTGCGTTATAGGAGCTGAAACCTGAGTCCACCCCGTCTGTTTAAGGTTGGGTGGTACATGTTTTCATAAGGACAGAATGATGGTAAAAAGAACAAAGATACTATTTTTTTCAGAGATGAATGTATTAGGCTGATATGTTACCTTTAAAAAAAAAACACAACATTGGAAAAGACAAATTTTAGCAGATTACAGCATGGATTCTTCAGCATTTTTATCTATTCTGACCTTTTGCAACCAGTGTTGACCTACCTGTTGATTTAGTAATTATGAGCAATTTAAACTTTTGAAAGTTTATTTATCATATATTCCTTTTAAGTTCCTGCATGATATAAGGTAACCTTTATTATACTTCTCTGCAGTTAGATAATAGGGCTAGCTGTTTAAGCTACTTGGTGTTTGTGGCATGAGAAATGTCAGGACAATCAGTCCAGAGTATTTTACTGTACTTACAATTTAACAAAAACGAGATTATTTTCTTTTGGGATTCACAGAAAGAACAAAAATGGTAACTTCAAATTTAAAATGTTTTAATGTTTTTTTTTTAGAATACATTTTATGCAAAAAATTTAAGAGAATATATCTTTCAGCTACCTTTTATAAAATGGATCTTAGACTTCTGTTGGAGCGTTTCCTTTGGCACAGGCTTCCCCAAACTCGGTTCTCAAGGCCCCCTGTCCTGCAGGATTTAGAGGTTTCCCTGCTTCAGCACAGCTGGTTATAATGATTGCAGTAGACCAAAAGCCTGTTAATCAGCTTTCAATTAAAATCAGCTGTGCTGGAGCAAGGAAACCTCTAAAACCTGCAGGACAGGGGGCCTTGAGGACAGAGTTTGGGGATGCCTGCTTTGGCAAATATCAACACCAATTATCACTAACTAATTTCTTGGTACAGCTCCGGTGTTGTCTACTGAATTTCGGTAGAGTTGATGCGTACCATCAAGTATAGAGTAGAAAGATATTTCAAGTTCTCTTGGTGCAACAAGTGAATTTAACAAATCCTGAAAAGAAAAGACATTTTCTAAATCATTAAGCAGTTGTTTAACTGGTGTAATAAGATATTCTACCCAATTCCTGTAAAAATAATTTCCCTGCATTTCTTTTATTCTACACATAAAAGCTTTTAGGAACTAAATTATGTTTGTACGTTTTCAAGCTTACAAGGTTTGTTTATTAAAGTCAAACAATTTCACTGCAAGTTTCTCAATTTTAAAATATCACTTGATATAAAATTCTACTTCGCACGAAAGATTAAAAACGGAATTGAAGAACATGTTCCACATTGCTACATTGGTAACGATTATATTGTTTAAAAGGTTTAGTTATGGTTAGTTGTTTAAAGTTTCAAAAGTTCTAACTTCTACAACAAGTTAGAACAAGTTTGAGGTTACATAAAGTATCCTTCTTCAGATAATGGTTTCTATATTTTTTTTTTTTTAATTTGGAATGAAATAGGGTTTGATTTTTAACTTTTTTCATGAACTTTTAAGGCTGCAACAGAGATACAGATACCTAAAAGAATCTGGAAATACATTCTGCCTAAAACAGCAACAGTCTTGAATCATTTTGGCTATTTTTTCAAATATTTACTCAAAACTGGCACTATGTGACATTGGATCTGATTTAATTCAACCCCATATGTACAGATATGTGGTATGTTTCCAGGGGGAATTTATATTTAAGAGGAAGAATGGCAGATTAAACATAAATTAAATATACATTTATGGCCTTATTGTATCAAATTCTTTTTTTAAATTGAACAAAGAGTAAAACTATTGTCAGATATATGTTCATTATAATCAATCAGACGGATGTTATCGCAGATATTTGTGGTTTAGAAAGTAATTTAGCCCTGTTTTTCACCTTTTAGCAACATCATTATAAAGAAGAATAGTAAATACAATGGATAGTTGTTTTTCAATACTTAGCATCACATGTATCCTTTTCTGACTTTGGAATTAGTTTAATCAACCCTTGACAAAGAGAAGGGTGTAGGAGGGGACTTAAATTGTTTATTAATATTTTTCAAGCCACAAATAGTTTCTTTAGAATGTATTTCTTAAATGCAAAGCGACATTGCATAGTGATCAATAGCTTTAATTTTAATCCTCGTTTTGGTCTCTAAGGCATATATCCACCTTTTCTTCATTTTTTAAACATGCTGTGAATAACTCCTGGTAGAAAGTTGTAACATATCTTGACATAGTTCTTTCATCTTCAATAAGAACATCATTAATTTGAAGTTTTCCTACTAATGAGTGCTCAGAGGTTCTTTTTTCTAGGTTAAAGAAGTATTTTGAACATTTTTCCTCCTCTTTCGATCGTTTCTTCTAGATCTAATAAAGGCACCCCTGGCTTTACATTTTGTCCAATTCTAATGAAATCCTTAAAAATCCTTTATATTTTTCTTCAGACAATGTTGTGTCCTTCAGTAACTTCATTATTTTTGAGATTATTAGCATTTTTTTTTTTTTTTTTTTTGCTCTTCAAGTTAAGTTTTCCGATTCATAGTTTCATGATTTTAAATGTGATTAGTTCCGAACATTTACAGTAAATTTTGAGAGAATTAGTTTAGGTTCAGTATTTCGTAGTACAGATAATTAAATGGCAGTTTGGATGTCGAGGCCATTTTCTGAAGACAGAAAAACTCACTTTCCAAAACACTGGACTAGCAGTGCTTAATTTCCTACTGTAAAAAGCTTAATAAAGGAGCATTACCTTGAGAAAATATAGCTAGTTAACAGGCCACATGGTCATAGTCTGAGATGAAGAAGGCAAAGCTGCAGCATAGCTGTGGGAGGTGGAGTTAGATATAAAATAAAAAAATTGATAAAATGTTGAAAAATCCTCCACAAACAGATTGGTGCAGGATCTTCAGAATTTTAGGTAAATGATCACAAAACTGAAGTTACACTGTAAATATAGTGACCCTGTCCAGGTAGACAGGGTCCTTGGAGGACGCAGCCACTGAAATCAGACACACCCAAAGTGTTGTGGAGATGGAAAGGCAAATGGCTGGAACTGATCTCTTTACAGGCTTTTTAATTCCTGGACGTTATTTACTCCTCTCGAGTAAATCAAGGCTCAACGTTGTTCTTTCAGTTTGAACAGCCATTTATTGTGGACACATCTTTCAAAGTCCCCCAAAAAAATGCTGTCAGAACTAAAACCAAAAGGTCACTCAAACCCAAAATCAGTTCACAATAAATGGAGTATTTACATAAATAAAATATGCAAATAAACAGACCCGTACCTCATTAGCCACCTTGAATCCAGAGGAATACATCTTTATTTCTAACAGTCAGTTTCTTCAGCCTGAAGGCCAGCCAATGTTTTCCTGGGAAAAAACGTTACATCAGGAAAAAAAGATTAACATATAAGGTTCCTCCTTATATTTTAATGGGCTTTTTAACCATTTTACATAAACATGAACACAAATTTACTGAAAGTTATTTATTCATTTATGATTATACATTTAACTTTAATACTAGTATGTATGAACTCTAACTTTTAACTAAATATTAAAATAATTAAATCAGCTGAACCAGATGAAAGCTACAGCGTTTTAATTTTCCACCTCCAACAGTTTGGACAAGTACTGGGAATAAGATGGTTTATTTTCCAGTAAATGTCACTCAGATCTGCATTTCTCTTCATGTTTTAGCAAAAAAAATATCATAACAAACTGCTGTAATTATTAAACACAGAGAAAACTGTTCAGGGAAAGCAAAAGAAAACCTACTTATGTTGTTAATGAGTGGGTAAAGAGAGACATTATTTCAAGATTTTAATTTAACAATTTTCTTGTCCTTTTAAATCTGCTGCTAGTTAACTTGATTCATTTAAACAATTTGAAAAGAGAATTTAAATAAATAATGAGGGTTTTGGTAGCTTTTATACACATGTAATATTTTTTCTGGTTGTAGCTGATTTTAGTCAATCTAGTTGAGAGAGAAGCCTACCGAAATAATATATCAAAGGAGAAAAAACCCCTAAACTAAATAGTCTTAGTCAGCACATAAACAGATAGACAAACTTTTTGAAACCCGTAATTTTATGAAAGAAAACCCACAACGATCACAGAAATAACTTGTATCCGACAAAATGATAAATAACATTTCTATGATACTGAAAAAATTATGCCAGACATTGGTTTTCAACAATGCCTCATCAGCATGATTTAAAAAATAAACTTATGAAACAAGCCTGAACAAAAAATATTGTACCCTTAAATTAATTTCATATTTTTATATTTTGTTGCACCACATTTTGAGCCAATCACTGCCCTCAAACTGTTCCTCTAACTCCCAATGAGACTTCTACACCAGACATTGTTAATTGAAAAGCTTCCTGGATGAGAAGCTAAGCGTCTTCAAACGTGGAAAACAAAGTCCAGTAAATTGGGTTTTTATTTTTTACTATTTTGGAATGTCTATAATTGTCTTTCAGATCCTGGGATAACTCTGTCCTTTTCTTCCTCTTCCCATCCATGTTGAGTGTGGTACACACCATGACACCAAACAGCATAATGACGACCTACAGCCCTTTTTATCATCCCACTGCTTGATTTCAAGATTGTACACACCTGCCATGCTAATTAATGGAAAGACCTAGATTTAAGCGTGTCCCTTTGGTCAAATTATTTTCAAGCTTTTATAGGGGTGCCATCATTTTCTCTTCATTCCTGTTTGAGGAGTTTATTTTTTGAAATTATTCTGTTGAAACAGGGTTGAAAAGCAATGTCTGACTTTTATTTGTGTATTTCATAGAATTTTTGTTTATCATTATTTTTGGTCAGATTTAATTTATTTCTGTGACCATTGTGGTTTTTTTCTTTCCACGTGTCCCAATTATAAATTCAGATAAAGATTTAAGAAAAAACAGAGCTTTAAATTTATATTTAGGATTTAAGTAGCTGGTCAGGTTGGATCATTAGGCGCATAAATATACTGAAATGTCAATTCTTTAGCCAGTTTTGTCACAATGACTGTTTTTAAGTGTAAATACATTTTAAAGGTGCATCAGGGGTTTAGGGCAGCGCTGAAAGTCAAAGTGGATCCTAGCAAGTTGTACTGAAGTGGAAAGTGATGGTACTTTAATACTTTACTTAGGCATTTAAATCCTGAGCAAATGAAGAATGTGTTCTCACTTAGAACATGAAACATAATTTCTCAATTGTGAAGCTGAGATCAAACTTGAACTGAGGCTTATTTACTTCTTATGTATTGGTTCAGTACAATGCAGAAAAAATCTTTACATGAGAGTTCATCCTAAGAGAAATGAGTTCAAGAACAGCTTAGAGGCCACTGACTCTGTGGAGCCATTCCCAAACAATTACTCAAGTGCTGTTAGAGCCATTAATTTCGATAGCTGTGTTCAATTCAGGCTTTCTGAGAGAGTGGCATATTAAAGTGCATGGGGAATGAAAGACGGTTTTCTCTTCCCTGATGAGGGTCACAGCAGGGTTGCGTTGCACTGGAATTGGTTTCAGCATGTCCTTTTGAACTAACCATCCAATTCAGGCCTTTTTAAAATTTTTATCCATCAAGAGCTCCATGAGTTTTTTTTTTTTCTTACAGATAGTTGCAGCTCAACACTAAAAAGCACCTTTTGAGACATGTGCTTTTTTTCCCACTTTATTCTAAACCCTATTTAGAAGGGTTTCATTATAGACAAGGTAAATCTATCAGTTAAGTCCTATGAATATGTTCCACTTTGTTCCTCGACAAGGAGGCAGTTTTTGCCTTATGTTTCAGCCTGTTTTTCAGCCTTACTTCTATCTCTGTATTCGGGGTCAGGGGTTTATGTTTCAGTTTTTAAATGACACCCAAAACAAGATCTTGTTTTGTGTAAACCAAGGGATGCGTTTAATGTTTTGCTGTGTTTTTTTGATTTGTATTTTTGCCCGAAGCCATGGCCTTCCACATTGATGCTCCATGCTAGGCTGAAAACAAAACATGTCGTTTCCTTCTCAGGTACACAAAGCCTTCCTTTCTGTAGATGTAATGTAACTGCCCTACACATTAAAACCTTATTTATCCATGGTTATCTTTTTCTTCTTCAATAATACATGTAGTATTTCAAATGTAAATTTTGCAAACTTTTTCAAGGTTTTCTTCTTGCCATGTCTCGATAAGTCATGGCTTTGGGAAAAATATATTGCGTATTATTTTGTAACAATATGTACTTTTAAAAAATATTTTGTCAAATTACATCAACAAAACTGTATATATTCCATGGGTATTTGATGTGACACACTAAAATAAAGAAGTCTTCAGGAAGAACCGGCCAAACCAAACTCCACTTTTAATCAACAGCTGAGCTGTTGATTAGCAGCACCAAATTGCTGGGGGTGCAGATCACAGACACCCTCAGCTAGACTGTAAACACCACCTCACTGGTCAAAAGAGCACAGAAGCGATTTTACTCACTGCAGAGGATGAGGAGAGCCAACCTGCCCCCACCCATCCTCACCACCTTCTACAGAAGCACCATAGAGAGCGTTCTGACCAGCTGTCTAACTAAGTGGTTTGGAGGCTGCAGCCCCGCAGACTGGAAGAAGGTGAGAATAGTGGTGACAGCATCAGAGAAGATCATCGGGGCTCCTCCTCCCTCCATAAAAAAACAAATCATCCTAGTGCTGCATGTCCTGAGCCCGTAACATCATCAAAAAAAAAGTTGAAGTATCAACTTGACATCTTTACTCAAGTAAAAGTGAAAAAGTATGTGCTCTAGAAACTACTTAAAGTATAAAGTAACCTTAAAATAAAAACAGCCAGATGCCACTATATGAATCGAAAGCTACATTTTTCGACTATTTCTAAAAATTCTTTAAGATAGGGCCAAGGATGAGGGAGGTCTTGCTGGTCTCCATCTCCCGATACGCTCTCGCCTGCGTCCGACCTTTCAGACATTTCAACATCTTTTTCTGAATCCGACATTGTAGCATGGCATAGACAATTCATGCAGGTTGAAGAACACCTGCTTGCTTCTGATGATTTCCTTTAGCTAACCAATGAGTGTTTGCATTAGATGACTCATCCAATTACACTACTTTTCACTAGATGTGGATGGCGCCAATGATCTGCACTGGATGGCTTGAAATAAATATCTATAAACATTAAACCAAAGCCAAGAATAACGAGTAACGTTTGTTTTAAAAATGTAAGGAATAGAAAGTACAGATACTTGTGTGAAAATGTAGAGTAGAAGTCAGAAGTAGGAAGAAAAATAAGTAACGGAGTAAAGTATAGATACCTAAAATGTGTACTTAAGTACAGTAACAAAGTATTTGTACTTCATTACTTGACACCTCTGAAAAAAACTCTAAATCAAGTCACAGACTGCATCACACTGAAAACACCACAAAATACTGCATATTCCATATTAATGCTTTTTTGCACCATGTTTTTTTTTCTCCCACACTGTTTTTTTTATAGATATCTTTATTAATTTTTTGTTTCATAACAACAAAACATAACAAAGAACAGAACAAAAGCTCAGCAGTGCAGTCCAAAGAAGACAAAAAAAAAAAGATAAAAATAAAAAAGGGGGCGTGCATACTACCGTCATGATATAGTCCACATCTAAACATTTATGAATGCCCGTGACAGAATAGTAGACACGTGTCCTTCAGCATAATCCAAAAAGGGCTTCCATATGCGTTCAAAAATATCAGTCTTAGAGTGGACGAGGCAAGTTAGGAAGTCAAGAGGGATATGTTCCAAAACAAGCTTCTTCCATCCAAAAATACTGGGAGATTTATTAGAGAGCCGATGTAACAAGATATTCTCCCACACTGTTTTGATCACACTGTTGTATTGGATCACTGCTAAGCTTCTGCTCATTCACTGCCTGAAAGCTGTACAAATAAAATTTCGTTTTATATACACCAGTGCATACAAAATGACAACAAAAGTTTTCTAAATCTAAATACCATGATTGTAAGACACCGAAAAAAACAAAAATCTAAAAAGAGTGAGATGCAGTTAAATTAATTTTAATTATAGCTGAAGGTATGAGGACATTTTTGCCTTTTGTTATTGTCAAAAACATCAACTTAGTCCAAATTAACCATCTCTACACGCTTTTTTAGCTCTTGCTCAGATTCCTAATGGCCATCTCTTCCCATAAAAAAGGCACTAGCATCTTTTAAATTGGGAAACGTTTGTTTAGGTTGACGTACGGTCAAAGGTTTTAATAGGATAATATAACATTTGCTTTTGTTATCATACATCCGTTGTTATAATATATATATGGATATTCTGGTGGTGGATGCCTTAACTATAACTCGAATAACTTACAGTCAAATTTGATTTAAAAAAAAGGAATATTATTGAGAGGTTCCTTTATTTCAGTAACTTGTTTTATTAATTGAGGAACATTATACATATTTTTAAATGAAGGCTGGCTAAAAATATGCTCACTATCTGTTTAAAGGTTGTTATTTTCAAAAGGTGCCCTAAATTCAACAAACAAAGCTCATCAGGATGCAAATTGTTATTTATTAAAATCCAATGAATATTTGGACTAAGTTTGTTATTTGTTGTAATTCATCTAGTTTCTATTTAAGCTGTAATAACATTCCGATCTAGAGAGTTTGCAGTAATGGTGCTGAGAAACTCACTGCACTAGTGCTGAGCTGTCACCAGGTACAGTGTTCATTTATCCAACACATTCTTTTTGTTGAAGTCATACTTTATGAGCAAAGGTTTCTCCCCTGTGCTGGTTGGTTCTGCAGCAGTCCATTCTTGGCCTTGTTCTTTTTTTCATCACACATGCTGCCTTCATGTTCTTCCTGTAGAAAGGACAGCATCCCCTCCAAACTTTTACCACTGAACTAGAATCTTGTTGGATAAACTCCCAGCTGTCTCTGACCTGCCTTTCGTGAAACTTAAGAAAATGTTTTTGTCATGTCTTTTTAAAAACTTTTATGCCAGCAAAGCTGATTATCCAACCCATAATAGGACTTCCTAATGTTCTGTAAAGCATGCACATACATGTTCATCTACTGAAAAATAAATATCACAGAAAATAGGATTTATGTTCATGCTATAGACAACAGGAAACTCATTATGTGGATTCATTACGCACAAAGTGCAATATTTAACTTTTTTGGCTTACAGCTATGAAAATCCAAATATGTTTTTCTGAAAATTAACAATGTGAGACTGATGAAAGTTTTAATAGAAGATTAAAATATTTCTGTCCTCTACAAATGTTTTATTTTGCAGGTAATTACATAGGTAGAGAGAAATTACAGTGGATATTACCCATGTTTGCATCCAAATGTGGTGCAAAATTTGAGCACAATTTAAGAATGTCAATAAAAAAGAAAATGCGATTTAGATCTTTAGATCCACTGGAGCAGATTAAAAAAGTGAAAAAGTCAAAAAGCACCTTATGAATGGGAAAAAAGAATAAAAAGTTGTTTGCGCAGCCTTTTGGGTAATTTATTTCACAGATTGTCTTCATTTTCTTTTCTGAGAAGAACCGACTGAGGGGTTCTAGGTGAGAGAAGAAAATATAGTTTCTTTTTGTGTGTCGTTTTTTTAGTGTCCTTGAAAAAAATTTCAAACTTCAATCAATGCTTCAAGGTTAATCAAGGTCAATGCTTGCAATTTGTTTTGTTTTTTTTACTTAGGCTAAAGCAACAACAGTAATGAAATGATATGACATATGAGATTAACAATATAATGGTGTGCAGGGTTGTTATGTTTATTGGCCAAAATTAAACACATTCTAAGGTGTCGGTTTTTCCTTTATCAAAACATAACTATAACTAATTAGGTTAAAAAATAAGCTGTATCTAAAAATATATTAATGTTTATAAATTCCTGCCAAATGGTATTGTCTGTGACCTTTTGTGGGTCCATTTTTATTTGAACAAAAACCATATTCCAGGGATGATAAAACATTTCGAAAACAGCTGCTGACAAAAATGATGATTCAGCTTGAAATCTGTCAGCCAAACATTTTGTTACGTAAAAAAAAAAAAACCCAGACAGGTACAGTTGTGCTTGAAAGTTAATATACTACCGGTATACTACCGGTACTTCTATTAAAGACAGAAAAAAATCAGCTGCCAGTAAATTACATTGAAATTGAGAAAAGGGTAATAATAGTATAATAAAATGTTATTTTGTGGAGCAACATTTTCAGGCAATCTCTGAAATCAGGTGTTTTCTATAATATTGAGACTTCTGCTCCTGTTGACAGGTATGTTGGCCCACTGTTCGTGAGCAAGGTACTTTAATTAGTCTAGGAAAAAGCAAGAAGGTTTTGGGTTCGATTCCCGGCATGGGGTCTTTCTGCATGGATTTGCATGTGCTCCCCGAGCATGCATGGGTTCTTTCCGGGTACTCCGGCTTCCTCCCACAGTCCAAAAACATGACTGTTAGGTTAATTGGCTTCTCTAAACTCTCCTTAAGTGTGAGTAAAAGGTTGTTTGTCCTTTTTGTCTCTGCGTTGTCCTACGATGGACTGGCGACCTGTCCAAGGTGTACCCCGCCTCTTGCCCGTAGACAGCTAGAGATAGGAAGATAGGGAAAAGCGTGACGGAAAATGGATGGATGTTTTATTTGTATTTATTGTTACTTTTTCATTTCTTTATTATTTTAATTACTAGTCTGAATAAATTGTTTTCTTTAATGGTAAGGTATGTACACTTTCAACATTTATCTGCAGATAGATATTTTAAAGGATGCAAAACTTGAAAAAGGGTATATTAAGGGTATATATAAGTAGTATATTAAATTCTGTAATAATAATGCCTGTTATATTAAGATAAATGTATAATTTCAATGAATCCAGTCACTTTGAGCATAAGATAGATGTGCTTTTCTTTAATTTGAAATTAAAGGTAAGGCAAAATACATTGGCATTACAAGAAAAAAACGTTTTTTTTTTTTTTATTGAAATGAGAAAGAAGACTCAATTTCCATTAAATGGCCTGTACTCATAGCGCTTTTTCAAGTCAGGAGACTTGACCATTCACCCATTTCCGCACACACTCACACTGCTGGTGGCAAACCTTGTAGCCACAGCTGCCCTGGGGCTCTCTGACAGAAGCGAGACTGCCGTGCACTAGCACCACCGGGCCCTCTGACCACCATCAGTAGGCAACGACACGACGACACTGAAAACCGGAGCCAGGGATTGAACCGACAAACTCCTGCACCCAATGCCACTGTCGCCCCTTCATCAGTTGATAAACGTTGTCAAGTTTGTCCACTGATGACCGCGTTTCTAACAGCAGTCATCTTGTTGGTGACCAGAAACCAAAATTACTGTCAGATATAACTTACTACAAAACAACCTGTCTGACCACTTCAATTAGAAAAAAAGGAGAAAAAAAAGAAAAAAGGATGAAAGAATGAGTAACTATTTCAGACAATCCAGTAAAACTATGAATTCAACACATATAAACATTAGAAGTTGGAGTGTCTGGCCTTCCACAATTACTGTTCCTGAATCAAGCAATGTAAACGACGATCTCAAGTGGTCCTGTTGCCCCTTAAAGGAATAGTACACCCAAAACATGATTAGCCTTCATTTTCTACTCACCCCCATGCTGAACAACACTCTGGAGTACTTTTTTGATATCTCAAATGCATCTGGAGATCTGGGAGGCTTCTTGCTGTCTGCTGACATTCAAATAATGGAGGTCTATGGCGCCCGAGGCAGAAAGGTCCATAAAAGTCCACAAAAAACGTGTCAATATTCCTCCATACTGCTCGTCCAATGTATTCCAAGTGTCCTGAGTGGGTAGCATCCAGAATTTACTCGAAACGAAGTCATTTAGAATGTTTTTAGAGCATAAACAGTAGTGTATAGGATTTCCTGAAAGCGCGCGCCGGCGCGTTCATGACGCTACGGAAGCCGGCAGACCAAGCCAAATGAAAGTGCGCATTCAGCGTCTGCTCTGCCAATAATGCAAGCGTAGAAGAAGAAATGTGCTGTTTACCTGTGCAAAGAAAGAAACAACGAAAGAAAAATGTCTGAGGACTTCAGTGTTGAGGAAGAGCATGAGTTCTTTGCCGAGCTGAATGGACTTTTATGGACCTTTCTGTCTCGGTCACCATAGACCTCCATTATTTGAATGTCAGCAGACAGCAAGAAGCCTCCCAGATCTCCAGATGCATTTGAGATATCAAAAAAGTACTCCAGAGTGTTGTTCAGCATGGGGGTGAGTAGAAAATGAAGGCTAATCATGTTTTGGGTGTACTATTCCTTTAAACATTTCTTGGGAAATAATTTTTCGAGGAAAAAAAAAAACAATGATTTTTATAAGTGTCCGCCCAGTTAGACCCAGTGTAAAACCACCACAGAATTTAAGGAAAAGAAAATGATGCTTATGGTCAGTTAAGAATGATGGGGTAATCTGCTGCTCCAGGATCTGGATGACCTGATGTTACACTAAATTATGATACTCAGCAGACCATCGAGGCAAACATCTAAAAGACTAAAATCAAAGGTAATAAGGCCTAATTGAGGGATAGATTTAAACCCCAATAAGATGCTGTAGCTTTATTTTAGATAGGCCATTTACACTTTGAAATTTGGCTAAATCCATACAATTCTGCAAAGGAGCAAAGTACTTTATACAGACATAATAGACTACCTGAAAGTTATCAAACATTTGTCAGCAGTGTTTGCCATCAGGGATGAAACCAATGTGCAAACTCTGAACTTAAGAAGCCCACAGGATTCAAAATGTCATATATTTATTGTGTTTTGCTTTGCATACTCAATGATCAACAGTTTGAAAGTTGAGAACTGAATCATTTTTATCCATTTTCAGACCTGGAATGCAAATAGGCTACATGGTTGCATAGCAGCGCTGCAGGCTGCATGCAGCATGAAAGTATTTCTGCCTGTAGCTCAAACATTCTCTAGATGAATATGTGGGTTCTTTCTACACTGAAAAAAAAATCGAAATCTAGATAAGTCATTTTTTCTTAAAATAAGTGCATTTGTTCTTGTATTGAGAAGGTAAAAGAGACCTTTTGCCAATGGAACAAGATAATTTGCATTTAAAATAAAAAAACACAATTGCATTTTCTTATTTCAAGAGAATTTTATCTAAATATCTTATTTTAAGAATAAAAATACTCATTCCATTGGCAAACTACCTCATTTTCTTACTCAGATTAAGGGTAAATACACTTAAGAAATCTTTACTTAATTCTAGATACCAGTGTCATCCAAAAACACCACATAAAAATCATACAATATAAGGAATAATATCATTACTTAGGTAATAATAATATAATAAAACCTAAGGCTTAATATTATTCCAATATTATGTCTTAGGTTGACTTTGTGCTTTCTTTCTGCGGTTCTGCATTGGCCTGTAAAAGACAGGTACCCCATCAAAGTTCAGGCATTCCCACACAGAATAGACACCAGCTACGCAAAGCTCCTGCAGTCCTGGGTTCGTAAATGATGGACGGCTTGAATAAGAAGAAAAGGACATATGTGCACATACTAAGTTGCTTTTATTAATACAGAACTGCATGCTACAGAGACTGTACAGCATAAACATTTATTCATTACAAAAAACATGGTTTTAGAACCATTTAAAATAACAGGAAAAAAAAAACCAAACAAACAAAAAGATAAGAGCATAAAATAGAACAGGAACATCACAGCCGTTAAGGAAACATTCAAACTATTTATCATTAGCATCTTAATAAACCAGAGAAGAAATCGACAGATTACAGTCGCGTCATGTCAACTACAATGGCACCGAGTGGATGATTCTCTTGTAGCTTTTTTACAGCCTCTTGCAACATCAACATGCCTATTTTTTCTATCTACCTATATGTAGTAGTGTACTTAAAAGTGGCAGTTTGTGTATTTTTTTGTATTTAATAGTTTTTTTATGAACCTCCTAATATACATTTTGGCCCTCGTGGGTTTATACAGTATGATGTCCGTCTTTTATTAAGTTTAAATTTTAATATTTGACAATTTGCTACCAAACACATTTGTTATAGCAACATTTATACTACATACATAGCAATCTATGTAACGTCACAGCAAAGAATGGTATCAAAATGAAAATAAAAACGAACAACAACGAAACAAAAGAAAGAAAAAAAATCCTACAGCGTGTTTTTTTTTCTTTTTTTTTTTTTACTTTCCTTTTTAAAACCGGGGGGAGATGGGGGATTCGGGGATGGGGGGCAAATTATCGCAAAAAATTTGGCACGGAAAAAATCTGTACACGAATCTACAGTCTGAGAGATGCGACTGTGCAATAGAAAAGAAGGGCTTTAAAACACTTTTTTTTTTCCCACTGGAGACACGCTACCCACTGCCTGGTTTCAAGTTTTCTCTTCTTCCTTAGTGTGTAAAATGGCTTATATAGACGCGGTTCTGGAGATGAAGTTGTGCATACTTCTTGTTTATGAAATCTACAAAGAACAACCGGGTGAAATCTGGGTGCTTTTAGCGAGGGGAGAAAAAAAAAAAAAAAAAAAAAACATTTATAACAAAAGCTTTTGTTTTTTTTGTTGTTTTCTTTTCTTATTTTAAATCCTCCTTGTAAAAATGGATCATTCATATAGTTTAGCTTAAGAAAAAAATCATTTGTACAATGTATCAAGAAACAAACATAAAACAAAACAAAAAAATAAGGGTCAAAAAGAGACACGTACAAGATACAACAAGCAATCTCTAAAGCAATAAATACTACTGGTCCTAGCGTTGTGACATTTTTCAACTTTATAATCCTCGACCCTCCCACCCACTCCCCACCCTCGCCGAGCCCGGCCGAACTCGCCTGACTCCGCCCCCAAAAGGTAAACGACAAAGAAAAAAACAAAAAAACAAGAGACAACGCAGTGGAAGAATGCATATTTAACACAGTAATCACCCCCCCTTCCCCGATATTCTGTACATTTAAACAACAAGTAACATCACACTTAGATTTGATCCCCAGAGAGGTGTCGCCGCTAGCCCCTGTGCCCCCCCCCCTCCGAGAGTTCGAACAGATGAATGATTGGTTCGCAGGCTCGTATTTAATACAAATAAAGAAGAAGAACCAACTCTTTCAAGAAAAAAAAAGGGCTCGTCCGATAAACTTACCTACATATTTTATAACCGTCTTTTAAACATTTTGAAATTTAATTAGATCCGTTTTCTTCCTGTTTGCACTGTTTAAACGCTACAAAAAAAAAGAAAAACCCACAAAGAAAAACAACAAATTCATAAAAAAAATTTGGCAGATTCACAAAGCCATACTACAGCTCATTGTATCACTTTTTTTATAATAATTAGATTTTTGTTTGATAATGACGGGTCAAATATTGACCAATGAACTTTAATAAAAACTAAAAAATTAAAAATTTCAAAGCCTCGCGGCAAAGAAACAAGATTGACTAAAAGGAAAACAGAGCAAAGAGAAAGTGTGTGTGTGAAGAAGAAGAAGAAGGTAGATTATTCTATAGACTTGGTCACTAGCGACAGAGGCTGAGGGGCTGAGGAGGGAAGGAGCGAGTGGGAATGACACAGCGATGCCGACGGCCGGGTCATGGCGGACGCCGCGGAGGAGCCTGGCTGCCGAGAGGACGAGACGTCACTGTGCTCCAGAGCTCCGTTGTGGGAGGAGGAGCCGCCGAGCGTTTTGCTGACGGCAGAGTTTTCCAGCTGAACCAAAGATGGAGGTGGAGGCCCAGCCAGGAGGTGCGGGTGGTGGAGTGGCTGGTGGGCCGGTTTCATAGTCAGTGAGAGAGGTTGCATTTGTTCAGTCTGAGGTTTGGACTCTTTCGGGGAGGGGGAGGGAACCACGGAGGAGGGGGAGGATGGGGGGGAGTCTATTAAGCTTCCGTCCGTAGAGGGAGGACTGGCACAGCTGCCTTCACCTTGGATGTAGCGAATGCACTTTTTTTTTCTCCTGAGGGACAAGGTGGGAGAAAAAAGAAACATTTTCAGCATCTTTGGACTCGGTGGTCCTCCAGCACCGAAGCAGACTTAAATACACCGCCGTTTAGTCCAATCAACCAAACCTCGTCTGGAGAAAATGGGATAAATACTCGGTGTGTATTTAAGTGGCTTCGTAAAGCCTAAGCTAAGTAACATGGTAGAAATGCTGAACCATCGAAACATAAAAAGACAGTAAAGGAAAGCAGGAAGCAAGAGGAAAGTGAAAAACACAAACTGGAAAACTGAATGAAGATGAAAGATGTTCCGGTTTGCTCCCTGAATTTCACATGAACGCCGATTCCCTTCCTCTTACTACAGCAGCAGCTTGACATAAACAGAGTTCAAATAAAATATTTTAATTTGTTGAATGTTTTTTGCTGTTTTCAGGGGTAATAGTAACATTTTATAGCTGCTGAACTCTTTAGTTAAATGTGCCTGAGCTAAATATAACTCATCAAAGAAGCTGAAACTTGTTGCTCATCCTGATGCTAAATGAAGATAAAAAAACTCAAGTTATATTCAAAAAGTATAAATAAAAGCAGAAAATTTAACACTATCGCTCCCTTTAGATTCCCATCCTTCTGATAGATGCCTTGTTTGAATAAAAATCATTTTAAACCAAAGTGTATAAATAATTTTGCACTTAAACTATGAAAATTATCACTATTTTTCAGGTTTAAAGCAGTTTTTTTAATCAAGCCATCATTATTATTGAATCTATGAGGTAAGAGATGTTTAACCAATACAAAGTCTAGTTGTTTTTTGTTTTTATAAACATATAGCTTCAGATGAAGAGTATGTTTTAATGTTGAATCAGGTTTAATGTTATTGATGACCTTCCACACCTGAATGCTAAATAGCCACTATCACTGATCAGCTCTAATTAGGGGCTGAGAGGGAGAACTAGAACTCTATAAAACCAGGAAGTAGACTTTAAACTCTCCTCACTCAGACAGCTATGGATCCGTCTCATTCTTACACTTTTTAAAACAATCTAAGCTCCATATATGGAGGAAAGAAAACTGTGTGGGTAGTGAAATAAAAAGGAGTCAACACAATCCACCCAGCTGTACATCTGGCCTTCAGATACAAGCATGAGTTTAGGGGTCAAGGCATGGTGGTTCCATCCCTGCCTCAGGTCGGAAGCCTCCCCTCTTTGCATGCCGGGTCTTGAAGCCACGGCAGCATCACTCTGTGGAAAGCAATGTCTAAAACAGCCCATCTCATCTTTAAGCTGACCCTTACGGTGACCCCCTTCCCTTGGCCTCTAACCCAGAAGCTATGGGGCGTTAAAGCGATCTGCACCGACGCAGAGGGTAAAAACAGACTGCTGTGTTTTAAAATTCAGGCTTTTGTAAGTTTAAATCATCTCTGGTAATTCTGGGGAGGGAAAAAAAATACATGAATACAGAGAGCAAACACTGAGGAGGGAAAATAAAAGATTATACACAGAGACTGACGGATCCTTGACCACATGCTGAGTGAAGGACGGGCATGCAAGTGAACGATGAGGATGGGCTTTAAGGAGCGGTCCGCACCGATGCAGCCGCTCTGGATGCTGCAGAACATTGACCGCCATAAAAAGGCTGTCTGTCAAAGCGCAACAAATGAGCTAATATCCATTTTTTAACAGACATATTGATTTATAGTATGTGTCTGTGTTTGGTATTGATTCTCTAGTCTCCAGGGAAATTATACCAGAGGCATCTTTTAGGAAATGGAGCCCAGAGAGAACTTTTAAGCTCTCTGGTCGGATCAGAGTACTTTTTCAATTTCTTAATATCGCTTCTTTTTTTTTCATCTCCTCTTTAAGAAATAATCTAATGTGTTAACTCAAGAGTGAATTAGATTAAAGGGAATTAAAAAGACCCGGGGGACAGGATTGAGCTGGGAGAGTGTGATACTAGAAAGGCAGGTAAATAAATCCATCTCTAAAGTTACTTAAGATCGTCTTGGTCAGAGCTCATAATGTGAAAAATTATAAAACAAAAAGGTGGAATCTATACATCTACATACAAAACTACTTTATAACTAAATTGGGATTTATCTCCATGGATTTTGGGGAAGAAACGAAACAAAAAAACGCAAAATTTGGTAATGATTCTAATTGCTCTTTATGAAAAATAAAAACTTGTCGCAGTTTATAATGTAAAACAAGGATACCTAAGCTTACTAGCTGGTTCATTGGCTAGTTGGTCTCTCTTTTAGCCTGCTGTCTACACCTTATGGCCAAAAGTTAAAATTTACCTTTTTTTGGAAAACGCAGGGCATAAATTGTACAATTTTTTTTGCTCTTTCCGGGCCGATTCTCCAGTCGTGCCAGAATTTTACGATCAGTTTCAGCCTCATCGCGCGTTGTGCTTCATGTTGTATACAAGGGGTAACTAGGGGCGATTAGCCTCTCAGGACCACCTCCCAATCAGGAATCAGAAGTTCAGGAGAAAATCAAACATGTTTGAAACTCGGCCATCCGTCATAAGGTCGCATCAGAGCGTCGGGTCGCACGGTGTGAGAACAAACATCGTGAGCTGAGAACTTTTAAACCCGGCAGTGTCGTCGTACAGTTTGAGCTGTAGCTGCGCGCAATGATTGAAAATATCACAATGTATGCCCGGCTTAAGTGGCAGTGGGCAGCAATAAGTAGGGGAGGGGAACAATTGTACAATTCTTAGCGTCAATCTAAAGTCACCGCAGTTATGACATTCTCTACTGTCTGATTATAGGACTTTAAAGGACATATTTTTCAATAAACTGGGTAAAGATGAGCAAAGAATAAACAACGCATGACTGGAATAATCTTACTCAATGTTTTGGGTTGATTTATGCGTTTTAAGCTTTAGTAAAGTCTTAATTTCCTCGTTTCCTGCTTTCAGTTTTTCCCTTTTATGGGTGAGACATGTTGGGAATTTTAGTGGTTTTGAAAAACTAACTTTTAAGGAAAGATCTCTGAATTAATCCAGATATTTTCCTTGATCTTAGGTGCTTTCTCCATAGATACATGACCCACCATTGTTATAGAGGCCCTAACTAGGCAACATCAGGAGCTGTTTGTCCAGCCGGGATTTTAGACTCAAGATAAGGCCTCATCAGAACAGAATTTGCGTCTCTTTTATGCCATGGGAACATGTAGGAGCAGTACTTAAGCCAGCTGACCAGACGTGCACAGCAACAGGTGCTGGTTTGGGTTACCCTGAGCTCTGATCACTTTACGCCCTAATATAAAATGTTTTTAACAACAATTAAAACCCAAAGCACATCTTGATGTCATTACCCAACCAACCCCTGCCTAGACTGGAGGAAAACTGAGGAAACTATACTGAATTTGATTTGGAGCCCATCCGTTCGAATGTTGAAAACAAGGAAAATGAGACACTGCGATGACTGTGGGGCAAGCAGGGAAACACAGAGAAGGGTTGTTACTTAGCAGAAACAAATACCTACCATGAAAATATCCCCAATTCAAAGACTGCTTGTGTCAGAACAGAAAGACAACAGGTAGGGACTAAGTAAGGGTTATTGAAGAGGAGTTTGGAGGAAGAAGAGGTGGAGAAGGAGGAGGATAAGGAGGAAGAGGGCACAGAAAAGAGTGTCACTGAACAGGCCCTCAGAGAAAAGCAGGGCTAAATTTGTAAGCATTACATTGCCAATTAGAACATACATGACAGTTAAGAAGGGAGGGTGCTATCAAATGTTTGGGCAGAAAATGAATTTCAACAATAATTTAGAATTTCTGCAAATGATGCAAAAAAAAAATGATGCTGTCTCTAGATAAGGAGGATTCTGAAATCCATTTTCTGCCACTGGGCTTGAACTGAGTTCAGCAAGAAAAAAAAACGTAGCTGAGCAGGAATCTTAGAAGAAAAGGGAAAAAAAAGGAGATTTTTTTTTCAATCTGTCAGCACATGTTTTAGGAAGACATTCAAGCCAATTACTGAAGGAGGAAAAAAAAAGCTCAGTGTGGTTTGTCTTCCTCTTAGTGCTGCTACAGCAGTTATACCTGCATGGTTTGCACCATAAACTCAGCTGGTCAAGCCCGAACAAGGCACGACACTTCTTTGGGGTATTTGCATCTGTTAGCCAAAGAGGTAGACACAAACAAACAGACAAAAAAAAAGAACAAAAAAAGAAAATGTACATGTCATTACACAGACAAAAAAAAAAACACAGCCAGGGCATAGATTTAGGCTGGCAACACTAGGATAACCTCCATATTGACCAAACTATTGGACGTCAGATCCTCCAAGCCCCGACCTGCCAGTTTTAGTGACCTCATAGAGGCTCAGTGTGCATCCTGCAGTAACCCACCCAGTAGATATATACCCATAGGTTCAAGAAATCACATCATTCATTCAAACAAACACTCTGGAGTTGATACCCATATTCACCAAACAGGAAGCAAGAACCCAAAGAGAGACCGGCAGGGCGTGGCTGGAGGAAGCTGGGTAGGTCACAATAGCCCGGTGGAAAAAGACAGGGAGGAAGGCGCAGAGTGGGAGGGGAGGACAAAAAAAGAGCAGCAAGAGAGCGAGAGGAGGCAGTCCCAGCATTCACAGCGCCCCAGCCTTCACCTTGGCCCTGGCCAGTGCAAGCACACACCATACACACCTGCACGGGCCACACCAGTTATTCTGTTGGTCGAGCCCAAAGCGCGCTCGACACTTCTTAGGAGCGCTCAGGTCTGATGCCACAACAGGGGAGGGGAAGCCAGCAGAGGAGGAGGAACAGAACCGAAACCAGTAAAATGAAACAAGAGAATCAAAGGAAAAGGAGAAAAAAAAGACAGAAAACGGTGAATCTGTGAAGCTAGGCTCCAAAACCCTGCAAGGCCATAATCAAATATGCATGAAAAGACAGTTACGCTGCACCAGAAATTAGTAGAACGCAAAAGCATGCAAAGTTATATTATAGGATCACCCCAAGTCAAAAAAACACCTAATATCCAAAGAAGGTTAAGGCAGATTTTAGGGTCATTTTAATAGATAAAGAAGATAAAAACTGCTGTTAGATGCTATCAGTTTTAATCTGCAGGTGGTAAAATTAGGCAGTGGAAGCAGTGAGGCTTAGTTTCAGCCAGGGAAGGAATAAAAAAGCCTGGATCTTGAAGACGGAAGCTTATTGTTGACCTGGTATCAAACAGTTGGACTGCATTCAATAAGTGCAAACCGTCTGAAGACAAACAGCTGCAAGTCACTATTACCAAGGCAGGCATCCCTCAGTATGGCATGATCTGAGGGCTTTTATGTAAAAGCAAAAAAATGTTCAGTGCAAAGACTGAGCAGAAACTGTCAATGAAATGACCCTGAAATTAAATAGTAACTTTTAAAGTATTATATTTCTTTGTTTCAACAATTATTACACCTGGACAATTAATTAAATTTGTAATATAATTGTGGTTTTTTTTTGTGTTTTTTTATGCAGTTTTCATATTGCAAAGGGCCTCTGTTTGGTCTTTCTACATTTAACAAGAGTGAGAAACCAACATTCTCACTCCAGCCCCATAGATGGCGCCAAACAGAAAGGAGATGGTTACAGCTAGCGTGCTAGTCTGTGCTGGCAAGCTAAAAATAAGCTCTTTGCTATACAACAATAAAATTATCACATCCATGGACTCTGGGAAAAAGAGATTTCAAGCTCATAAAAACATTAAAACCCTGGAGACAAACATTATATGCTTTTTCCGTTTATTTTTATCTATTGCAAGAATAAGTTGCACATCCCTATCTGCTATCTGTTATTACAAGCTATCTGTTATTACAATGATGGGATGATATGAGGCAGTTATACAGTGTGCTCATGTTTAAAAAAGAAAACCATTTATTTCTTTTCTCCACTGTGTTTTTTTTATATACCATATAAAATGTGTCTTTAAAAGTTTTGTCAAGTTTAGATTTCAGAATAAAGGTTAAAAGCCCAACTATTAAGCACGATTTACGGCTAACAGTTAGCCAGTAGCTGTAATCTCACATTGACACAAATTGTTCATGTCCTGTTTGTTCTTTTTTTTTATCAGTCCTGCAAAGTCAACAACTGGATGCAGTCAGCTGGGTTTTTCCTTAGTTAAAAAACCTTTAACCAAACTAATTATGCTACAAGTCAATTAAATGGACTCCGTAACGTGCCTTGAGATGACGTGTTGTGATTTGGCGCTATATAAATAAAGTGAACTGAATTTTAAAAAAGCTTGCAACACCATTAAAACCAGTAAAGGCTTCTTTTATCGCTCAATAACTACGAGTTTTGAAGCTTAAATCCTAAACTTAGACTTAGAAATTTAATTTCACTTAAAAACATTATTAATCCTGAAGGGAAATTATATGAGAGACCCAATAAAAAGACTAAATTTAACCCAGCATTTTCAACGAAATGACTTTAAATGGTTTAAATCTTTTAATTTATGTTATATAAATCGTTTGATGTCTAAAACCAGCCTATTTACAAGTGTCTGATTGGTAGAAGTTGAGCAGAACAACCCTGTTTGATTCCAGGTCATGTCTGAGTGGACACCTCTTAAATTAAACAGCAAGGAGACCAAACTCATGCTGGAAAAGCAAAGAGGCAGCAACCAAGGTCATATAGATTAAGGAGGTTTACCCTGATGTCCCAAGCCCTTACTTTACAGTAATAATCTAACTTTACACCATCACTTCCTCAAAAGCATTGCATTGTCATTTTTCTACATATAGAAACATATGTTGGTACAACTTAGCTTAAACACTGAAACTTTAAAAGAAAAGAAAGCAGCAAACAAAGCAAAAGAAAAAAATAGGATATATCAGCAAAAAGAATTTAAGCTGAAACCCGTCCCATACATAAACATTGGTTTTTAAAGAGAAAATAATCAAAGAAACAGTTAGTAATTGGATACTTAAAATGACATTAGCACCTGTAATCGGAGGGAGTGAAAGGCAAGGGTTTGGAAAATATTCTCTGTGTTCTGAAAAAAAAAAGAACAGATAGAGAGGCCTTCAAGAAGAAATCCGTCACCAAAACGAGCGCAAAATACATTGATAACAAGTTCGGCACAGCGTTCCGCACAATATGAATCAGAAGAGCAGAGATGGATTCAAATAAATAAATCAAAGAAATAGCAAACCTCCTTAATTTTAAGATGTAAGTGATTTGTTTTCAATAAAAGAAAAAAAATGCATGCAAGGGAGCAAGCGAAACGCAGACATGCATGCACACTTCAGGGACATGCACACACGCACACAAGGAGCACCAATACGGCACAGTGGTGCAGTCGATCTGCAGGGCAAAGGCGATATAAAATGATAAAAACAGGGCCAAGCATACAACACTGCCAAAGTTAATGGCTCTCAAAATGCTTCAAGTTCTTAAAAAACACATATCAAAATACCAGGGGGCTAAGAGCCCAGGCAGGGTGGTGAGGGGGGTGCAGTGGGGGACTATTTGGGGGGGGGGGGTCATGCATATTCAGTTGTTATTAGCTAGGGAGAGCTGGGGGAAACGAAACGGGAGGGAGGAGGGTGTTACAAGCAACTCTACCATTTAGAAAAATTGCACTGGGTAGCATAACTATAAAGAAAAAAAAAGCAGGCACAATAAAAAAATATAACAAGAAAGAAAAAAAAGAAAAAAACAAGCTTGACTTTTATCTTGCAAGATGTCACATCTGCCTGACACATGATGGGGTTCTTCTAATATAAGAGATAATTGCAGCTCACTTACCATTGCTCTCTGCTTGCTGCTTTTCCCTTTTTCTCTTCTTCCTTTTCCCCTGTTGGTTAGCCGCCAAAAAAATAGAAAGAAAAAAAGAGACAGACACCGACAGGAACCTTAGTTATTATATAGCAGAATGCCCAAAACATGAAACAGAGAATAGGACTCATCTCGGTGTTTACTTATTTATTCATTCACTCTGCTGTATATTCCCCTTTCTCACTTGCCCTCTCTCTCTGTAGAGTTTCTGCCCTCCGGTTTTTAACAGACACTGCAGGCCAGACAAACCCCCCCCCCTCTCTGTTTGCTGTCTGTTTCTGCTCTTTTCGCCTAGTTATCTTGTTCTTTTATATGGTTCTGTTAAAAGCAGAATTTTAACGTGCCTCTGCTTAGTAAGACCGATTTCTCTACAGCTGCTAAACAGAGAATCCCCGGTTCAACGCCACACAGAAACGGATCGATCTGCACTTATGCGTCGGAACTAAATGTAAACTACAACACACCCAGAGTATGAAAAGCCAAGCTTAGAAAAACAAGAGTTTTAATGAAAGAAATCCCTTTATGAGCCAATAATAACTAAAACTAGAGCAGATTAGCAAATAAAAACAGGTGAACTTCTTGATTTTAAACCAAAAAAGGACGGTTAAAGTTAAAACAGCTAAACTAAAGCACTCCAATCATAACATACATCCTCTCAGGTGATCGATGACCATGCCGAGCCTGTAGATGGCGATAGATTCAATATTACAGTAAAGAAATGCTAAGAAAGAACAGATGGATGATATAGAGAAAAGTTCTACCAAAAACCATCATATCTGATGTTTCTCAGAGCTGAAATGTGGGAAATTATAAGGTAGATGTACAATAAAATAATCTAAACTAAAAGAATACATTATTGGTTGGTTAAACCCACTTTGGAAAGATTTCTTTTTATCTAAATACTAAGGAAAATCTAACTAATGGAAGTAAAATAAATGGACAGATGAATAGATCTAGAAATCCTTTCCTTTTCCGTATTTATCTAGAAATATTATCCTTATATCGATACTTTACCAGGTTGTTTAGTTACCATGGTGTTTTTTTATAGAGCTTATATTCAAGCTCCTCCTTACAATAAGAGGACGTGCTTTAGTAAAGTTCATCTGTTTTCTACGCAATGAAGAACAAAACTTTCCTGTGTTTCCAAAACAAATAAAAAAAAAAAAAGGGGGAGAAAAAAGATGCCGTTACGACTTGTAAACTTAAAAACTTACATAGTTGTCTCGTGCTGACCAGCCAGGGTACAGCTGCATGTGGAGCTGTCGTTCTTTCCTGGCCAGCTCGTAGTACTTGGCCTGCTCCTCCCGCGATAGGGCGTGCCACTACGCATTGAAAAACATATTAGGCCTTTCTTTTTATCATCCTAACCTAAAGAATCATTTAAGATTGAGTCATATTTTAACAAACAAACCCAAGTCTGTATGTTTTCTACACTTACCCTTCGCCCAAGGATCTGGTTGATAGCAGCGCTTTCTTTCAGCGTGCACTCTGCCACTACCTTGGCCCTCATCTCCTTCATGTAGAGCATGAAGGCGTTCAGAGGTTTCTTTATGTGGACCTGCTTCTTTTTCTCCTCCTCTTTCTTCGCATCTGACTGTTTCCTGAAAACGAGGTAAAGAAAGCGGATAAGCGAAATGAGACGGAACGAGGCCTGGATGCGTCTTCATACCGGGAAAGTTCAGGATGCAGGTGGTTTACTCACGAGCTGTTAAGTGAGCTGATGTCACTGTGGGAGGATTCCTGCTTGACGTTGGGTGTGACGATGGCCGGGTGAGGGATGCCCGTAGTGTGCAAACTGTGGTGAGGGGGCACCATGTGTGGGGGGAATCTAGAGGACAGAAGACTGTGTAAATCGTCAGAATGGACAAGGATGAAATGAGGAGATGGAGCACAAACAACACAATGCAGAGGAAATTTATCTAAAAATATATATTTTCTTTTTCTATTAACATAACAGAAACATTCATACAATGTAGAAAAACAGACTAAAAAATATATATATATATATATATATTTACAGGGAGGTTTTTATGATAGAGCAACATAAGAATGCTCTGCTCCACCAACAAAAGCAGAGGGCTAAATTAGCAATGATGCTAAAAAAAAGAAAGGATTAGGATGATTGGAGCAGAGGAGGATAAAGAACAAATTCAATTTAGGCTGTTTTATCTGCAGCAACGATCTCTCCTAATATCCTGCAAAAACAACCCATAAAAAACTAAACATTTCAACACCACCTAATCAAAATCCAGAACTAAACCCTACTAATAATTTGCAGCTAGACCTAAAACTGCTGTTGACATTAGCTCTTCATTCAATACACAAAATAACATCCATAAACCAAAATGCATGCAGCTAGAACTGTAGAGAGAGATGCTTCTTTAAAACAACGATTCTAAGGGAGCTGAATGCAAATGCATGCCGCACCTTTCAGATTTTCCACAATGAATGGAGGATAAACTTTATAAATTAGATTAGTTTTTATCTTCTTTTCACAATTATAGACTGCTTTGAGTTTGTATATCTTGTAGCGTTCTGATAAGAAAGCTGAGGAAAGTTTGTGACAAAATGTATTAAAGCATCAAACTGTAAAAATGGCATCTTTTAAAAAGGGAAGCCTCAATTTTGGAGGTTTTAAATCTGAGAACATTATCTCCTCATGAGAAGGAACGTCCAACATTTGGGACTCCATCTGCTTTCTGCGAATTCAGCAGCGTCAGCATCACTGCCATCTTTATCTACCCCGCTCTCCCTACACTCCCCATCATCGTGTCGTAATCTCTGACTGATCCAAATATCGAGGCCAGAAAGCCTCGTTTAAGAAATGATTTAATAGCCCGGAAAAAAATAAAAAAAAGGGGATGAGATCCAGCTTTCCAGAGTGTGTGAGGAGCTAATTATCTAAGCGGGTATATATGCAGCATGTGTATGTTTAAAGAACTCCACATCAGCAAACAAATTTAATAGAAGGATGAAGGAGAGAAAGAAGGAATAATTCTTTCATTTTTTTTTTTTGTGTTAAAGCAGCTCATTATCCGACTGTGTCTGGCTGCATGGCTCCGAGCCAGTATATAATGATGAGGATAAACTCGCCAGGAACAACTAGTTTTTGTTGGAGGCCATCTCTGGGGATTACCAGAGCTAACCCCCCATCCCCCCTCCTCCCATCTAACTCTTTTCCTCCATTTCTCCTTTCCCCCTCTCCTCCCTTCATCCCGGACACGCTGGTGTTTGTGCCGTGTCATCTGCTGATGGGGAGCTCAGTGGCGGTGGCTGCACAGCGCCCATCATTAGGGGCAACGTTTGCCTTTTCCCTTTTTCTCCCTCTGTCGCTCTCTCTGCACTTGTTAAAATTTCCCCCTGTTCTGAGATCCATTTCCTTTCTTCTTCTTCTCTACTCCTTCTTGTCCCCTCAACGCCTCCCCTCCGTCCCTCTGACACAGCGTGGCCCAGGTTATGGTTTAAACATGACGGCCATCCCTTTGAAGCATCATCATCGTCACATTCTAGGCTCATCGGCGGAAAACAGCAGCTCAGACCAATTTAAACAGCATATAGAGGTACATATGTGTTCATCCGGAAAGGTAGGAATGGCTGCTTGTGTGAGAATAGGGGTATGGGTCACCATCAACCAGCTCCATTTAATTGCCGGCTGCACCCCGCGCTTGTTTAATGTATAATGATGTGACCGTTCCGCAGGAAATAGAGGAAGCAGCATGACAGGAGGAGATATCAAAGGGCCAGGCTTGAACACGAAGGGGGAAAACGGCCCCGTCATCCACCCACCTGTCCCATATACTTCCAACACACACAAAATGAGGGGAAACCTGCTCTGGCTGCAAACCTATTATAAAAATAATGTCTCTGATTTGCTCCACTGTGCATCTCTGACTCTTTTTATAAATGACTTAAGTTTTTTTTTTGTTTAAAGTGCAACTTATCAGGTCATTCCCTGAACCCCAATTCAACCAAACTCCTGACAAAAGCTTGGATCATGTTTTCTCTGCTTCCAGTGAGATGCAGTCCGTTGAGCAGCTACAACAGTCTGACCGGTTTGCTTTTCTTTGAACAAAACCAACTAGCTGTAGGCTAGTTAGAAAAAAAAAAGTAGGTTTGATAAAATTACGCAGATTGTTTCAGATTTTCTCCTCTTATCTAGAAAAGCGCGTTTTTTTTTTTTTTAAGGGCGCTATAAATCCCTCCCCTTCTTCTCTGGAGAACTCCCAGAGCTCTCCATCTATTCAGTTATACTAATTCAATTAGGGGCCTCATCACAGGGGCATTAGCTCTTCCCCCATGGCCAGCCCCCTTCTCCCCCCCACCATACACCCACAGTCAGTATATTCAATTAGCTGCACTGGAAATAAGATGATCACGTTGTAGGGGCTGTCATTAAGGGAGCAAATTAGCAGCCGCTTAAAGCCCAGGTTGGCCGGGATGCTGCCACCAGATGCCAACGGCCAAGCAGCCATCTGACCGACGGTCTGCACCTGAAACTTGTTGGGGGCAAAAAGCAACTGAAAGGGAAATCTGACAGAGTCCAAAAGGTAGTGAGAAAAACAGGCACTCGCTGCTTCTCAGAAAAAAACTACCCTCAAAGTTGGAATATTTCCCTCTCATGACACTCCATGACTAAAACAGCAGTGTTTTTTTTTTTTGTTTTTTTTTGCAATACATCAGCACTCTAACCAGCATTGCACAGCAACAAGTGGTGGAGGGGCAGGGCTTCGTTCATTTGCTCTCTTCTTGCAAAGATGGAAAAAATACACTTATGAATGTGGCTACATTGTTTTAGGACTAGGTAAGAACTAAAATGTATGTAACAGCATCTTAATTCACCCGGGGAATCGGATTGTTTTGAACCGACTGATTTGTGTTGGGAGGCAACAAGTGGGGGAGGGGTACTACAAAGTAAATGGGTTGAGCATAGCAGCCCTCTTTTAGTGCAATAAAATATGAGATAAAGTTTGTTAAATAGCTTGTTTTTATAAGAGAAATGTAAGGAAGCCTTCCTCAAATCAGGTACCTAGCAACAAGTGGGGGAGGGGCAGGGCTTCGTTAATTTGCTCTCTTCTTGCAAAGAGGGAAAAAATAAAACTTATGAATGTGGCTACATTGTTTTAGAACTAGGTAAGAACTAAAATGTATGCAACAGCATCTTAATTCACCCGGGGAACTGGATTGTTTTGAACCGACTGATTTGTGTTGGGAGGCAACAAGTGGGGGAGGGGTACTACAGAGTAAATGGGTTAAGCATAGCAGCCCTCTTTCAGTGCAGTAAAAGATGAGATAAAGGCTACTTTGTTAAATAAATAGCATGTTTTTGTAAGAGAAATGTAAGAAAGCCTTCCTCAAATCAGGTACCTAGCAACAAGTGGGGGAGGGGCAACTGCTAATATTCGAATTCACACTCAACAAAAAAAAATCCATTTTGTCTACCTTATAAGTGAGTAAAAAGCTTTTTTTAAGCTAAAAACAGAGCATCCGTCTGACTTTTTAGAACCTCCGTTCATCTTGCTGCTGACCCTATGTCTGCAGAAGCGTCTCAGCTGCAGGTTTTTTTTGCATACATGATCCATCACTGTCACAGAGGACTAAACCGGCTGCCCTCAAGAGCCGCTTCTCCTATCAGGCTGTAATTAAACTCAAAAATCATAACAAGCATCGTTTAAAAGGAACTTTAGGATTCCAACGCAACCCGGAGGACGCGGATTCCTCACCAGTAACACGTGTAATCAAGATGACGACAAATACAAACACGGCCCTTCGCCTCCTGTCATGGGAGCCCCAATGTCCACAGCAGCATTTGAACTGGCCCCCCGACGGGGGAACGGACCGAAGCGACCAAAACTTTACGTCTTCTTGTCGCCTTCAAAGTGCTTCTGTTTGTTTATCTGTTTGACGGCTCCGACTCACAGCGAGGACGTGCCCCCGCCGTTTAATTTCAGCGCTGCCTGACATGCGGCGGGGGTAAACGTTCTTCAGGGGCCTCATTAGGCGATGATAAATATAATTAATATTTAAGCACACAAGCTGGAGAAGCTGCACTGGAGAAATGGCCTTTTGAACACACCAAGGATGAGTGTGAGCTTCTCCTTAAGAGAGAAGTTTCAGGAAAAGTGTGCAGAGACAGATGAGTGAGAAGGGTATGTGTGATGGCTGAGGTGTTGACGCACTTTGGGCTTAACTCACCTTGACATGGATGCGTTGACAGTAAGCGCAGTTGGGTAGGGGTGTCTGAAACCCCCTGTCGTGATTGGATAAACAGGTTGACCTTGCCTGGGAGGAGAGGAGGAGAAGAAGAAAGAGGAAAAGGTAAAAGAATAAGGTTGATGGAAGAGGAGACGCCAAAGCCCCAATGTGGGCCCCTTTATTCTCATTTGATCAGGACAAAAATCGAGGGGATTGCAGAGCGCAGATCAAAGCCGGGGAAAACTCTGAACAATTTGAATGCCACAAATCTTGATAGCAGTGGCTAATTAAATTTCATAACCCTTCGCTCGGAGTCGACAGAGTGGGGCCCCGTTCCTCCCCAAGCTGGAACTAGGTGTTTTGTTGTGATAATTAAAGACGAAGCGCGGGTCCCTTTAATGGAGCCATCACGCTAATTGAGGTCTACACATCCAAAGACAAACAATAATGAATGTAAATTTATACCAAAATAAAGTGCAGCGAATCAAAGGGCGCCACGACTGCGCTCAGGGCTTCTCTCGGTATTTAGATCGCGGTGAGAAAACATTAAATTAACAGAGCTTAATTTGTAGCCTTTTGTCATATTAACAAGTGTTGACAAGAGTTACCAAGGGAGAGTCTCTGTGAGGAATTGTGGGTAAAACACAGGCAATCACAGTTCATTGCTCTAATTGGAGAAAACGCAGACATGCAAAATAGGATTTGACAGAAAAATGGAGAGAAGTTGAGCTTGGTGAGAGTCTAAGGAAGCGATCCAGGAAGAGAAAATCTACTGTAAGAGGAAAACCACCGTCAGTAACGATCCGACATTTAACAATCTTCCCTCTACGTTTACGTCTGTCGACTCAAAGCTAAAATACAGACAAGGAAAATACATTTTAATCCATTAGAAAAAGTTTAAACTTCCACCTTTGAGTATTTTTTTGTGGATAGATCTAAAAGAAATAGCTTCACATAGAATCAATAGCAACCATTGGCTACCATCTACACACCAACAGGTTGTTAGGAAGTGATGCAAAGAAAGCTTTTTAAAGAACCGTCTTAAAACGCACAAAGTGATGGATTGCTTTTGAAACACAAACACATTTTCAATAAAAATACATTTTCCTCTAGAAGAAGAATCATTAAATTGCAGAATAAATCAATCTAGATACCATTAATCTACAAATAAGCTCTTTATAGAAACAATAACATATTTGGATTCTGTATATATAAAAACATTAGAAATTTTGTTTCCTCTTTGCATGAAAAAGCTGTTGAAGCAAAAGTAGGGGATTTATAACTATAAGTTGGTTTCTAATGTTTAAACGTATGTGTGTCAGGGTGGAACGGACTAAATAATAAAATAAAGATGTTTAATTCTACGTTAGTCTTCCAGAAGACTTTAAAAACTAAAATGATCAAAGGTTACAATGAAATTTGATTGAATTTGATGTTGCAGTCTAATGTCAGGTGGTACCAACCCTGATGTTTTTTCTTTGTGAATGGTTCCCCTGATAGTATAGGATAGGCCAAATTAAGCCTATTCTTTTTTTAGTTGGCGTTAGATAAATTCTTTGTAAAAATGTAGTTGTTTTGTTTTTAAACCAAAATAAAGCACCACTGGGTCTATTATTTGGATAATCGTCCAGTTCTTAATGAAAAATTAGGAACAAATATGGTTCCAAAGACACAAAATAACTTAGATCTTAACCCTATAGACTAAATGTGGGCTGAAGAGAGAAAAATAAATAAAAAAGGGAGAAGAAAATGGTCAAATACGCCCTTTTAGAGCAAACAAAGTGCAGCCTGTCATATCCTAACTGAAGGAGTATGAAAGAAAGAATCATTTTTTACCTCTACGGATCTATTCTCCAATCAAAGAAGTACTCAAATTTAGATTAAAGTATTTGACTGTATCCATATAAGGAGAGGGGCTATCAAATGTGTCCATGTCTGTTCACTCAACCATCATCAAGACGGTAAATTTCCATTATTTTTCAAATAAACAACATATAAGAAAGAGTAATAAAAAGAGTTGCTTACTGTGGTACTAACCATCCTAGCGGATGGGGGATCTGGCCAACGGTGCCAGGTGACAACGGGTAATAAGGAGATATGTCTGGAGGATGAGGAGGCCTTGGAATTCCTGTGGAAGGAAGAGATAAGGACGGAACGGAATAAGGAGGTGGACAGAAAAGGCAAATCTTTGTCAGTGCTTAAATTTAGTCTGTTAAGTTTCCCATCTGAACGGGGCAAACATCACAGGAGGAGGAGGAGGGAGAGGGCTTGTTGCTTCTGTGTACACGGCGCTAAAAATCACACTTCCTGATCAAAGGCAGCACAATGTGCTGGAAGAGGCACGGGTGTAGAAGAGTGAGGAGAAAACACTGATGTGGTTCTTGTCACATTTTGTCTGGCAAAGCAGGAGATTAACGATATAAAATGACGGAGGTTTAGAAGTTAACAAAACAAAGACCGAATTAAAACGCCGCCCCGGTGATCAGAGAGCTGCCAATAACTGTAAAGATACCTGACTTCCACCTCTTCATGGATCCTTACGTGATGCATTATGAAAACCCCAACAGCCCAGATTACATGTTACCGTATATCTCCCCTAAAAAGAAAGTTCTGTTAGATGCCTTATTTGGAATGTTGCTTCAGGTAATCCGGAGAGGTTGCTGCAGATTAGAGCAGCTTTCTGCTCAACGTGAGGAGTCTGCATGTGCTTAGAAATAGGAACTTTCCAGGAATACCATTTTTCAAAAGGCGAGTTCCACTAAAAGGAAAAGCCCAGGGAGCATTAACCCATCATCGTGCAATACTCAAGACCCAATATAACTCATTAATTAATTAAACACTGCACCCAATTAAGCTGCCCCATTAAGCACTACATTAAACAGCAGCTGGTACATAATTTCCCCTTTGTGAGGGGCAATCATAATAAGGGAACATCATTACCTAAAACATGGGACCAATCCGCCGGAGACCACAGAAAAGCACAAAATTATTCACCGCAGAGAAAAGCGCATTAAGCAAGAAGAATGGGCTGAATGACAGTAAAGTGAATTAAGTACTGGGGTCAAGAATCTCGTGGAAATGAGTGAAATTACCTAAAAAATGTGCAAGTGAATGTTTTGCGGCAGATGCTGCAGCGGTCACCTGATCTGCAGAATCAACAGGCTGTCAGGGATTTTAGAAGGAAGTTCCAATAGGCTCGCACTCCATCGATGAAAGCTCGGCTAAAAGGTTTAAAAGCTCTTTAACTTCCAGGAATCTTTACGATCACAGGTTTCCATTTTATCTGGGCTCAAACCACTGAGGCCGCCTTGTGTTGAGCAATCCGATTTGTGGTCATGTGAGCAGGAGGATGTTTGTCGAATTCCTTAATTCATGAGATGTTTTACGAGCAACGGCTCAGGTTGTTGTTCTCCATTAAGAGACGAGACTAAGCCAACGAATGCTGAGCCTGATTCAAATGGAAACAGATGAAGCTCAAGCAAATAGCAGAATTTAAAGAATCACAGGCATTCAAATAGAGATTTCTGGATTTTACTCTCTGCTTAGGAGACTTTTAAACACGTTTTGCTGAATTCCACTTGATTTTTAAGCAGATATCAGAACAAGCACCTTGCAAAAATGTAAAAAACCGCCCTAAAACAATTTTGCATGTTAATTGCTTCATGTTATAAAGCAGCAGAAAAATACAGCCGAACTATAAAGGAGGAAAACATTACATGTTTCCTTTACATAAATATAAAAAAGGGCTTTAAATGTGTGCCCAGCTCAGCATTATGTTATATTAACACCTTTGGTCATATGGATTAAATTTAGAAAGTTGCCTTATTCGGAAAAAGTTAACTTATGTGCATTATATTTTTATTTTAGCTTGGATTTAGGTCTGTACTTTGACTAGACCATTAAAACACTAAAAACGCTGGGATTTTAACCGTTCCACTGTAGCTCTGATTGCATGTCCATGTCCCACACTGTGAAAAGGAACTAGAAAGTAGTAAAAATGTATTTACCCTTAATTTGAGTAGATAAACAAAAAGATTTGCCAATGGAAGGAGTATTTTTATCCTTTAAAATTGGATAATGAGAAAATATGCACTTGAAACAAGATAATGCATTTAATTTTTCTTATTTTCAAACCAAAATAACCTGGTCCAATGGGAAAAAATCCAAAAAAAAGCAAATAACTCAAAAAAAAAGTAACTAAAATTCAAATTTTTCGCAGTGTGCTAACCATCTACCCCAGTCTGTAATCCAAAGTTAAATACATCATCGATTTAATTCTTTTAGGAAAGTCTGCGCTTCAGATTCTGCTTTCGGTCGTTAACATTTATGAAGTGAAACCCCGTAACTTTTGGGGCTTACCTGTTTTGGGATCCACGTCTGTCTGTAGATGAGGTGGGGGGTTCCCTGGTGTGAAGTGCTCATTGCTGTAGGTGATCAGAGGCGTGAGAGGATGCACATGGTGCGGGTGCTGTACCACTGGAACCTTATTAGACTGGCGAATGGAAGGAGGCGCAGAAACGCGTGCAGGGAGACAAAAAGAGAGGAAAAAGGAGAGGCAGTGGTGTCAAAACTCAGATTACAGATCCGTCTGAAAGCATTTGTAAAGAAAAACCTCTGCTTGCTCTCAGGGTGCCAAAACCACCAAACCACAGCAAAAATAGCATGGCTTTGTAATTAGAAACACTCCTGTGGCGTCAACATTGGAATTCAGTAACACAATCTAAGAGGTTTGTGGGCTTGCCAGTTCATATTTGAGCTTCATGTTTGATGAAACACTTTTAAAACCTCTGTTGCACTCAAGTAATCGATCATCTGTAAACCACGAAATCAAGGCAGCGGGAGTAAATCTGCAGCCATTAGCAGCTCCAGTCCAGCTCCAATCCCCCCCTCCTTATTTATTCCCTCAGGGCTCCAGTCATTTGGTTAGTAGTGTAATAAGGGAGGGAGTAAGTAGATGAGAGGTGGGGCTGAAAATCCATCTCTACGTTTTTCTTTCTGCAAAATTAGTTTTTGCTCTGTAATCTTCTCTTTGTGCTCCTAAGTGGAGCAGAACCCCTTTTTTCAATTACCTATAGATTACAGTGGAGCTTTAGGGAGCTGGTGTTAACAGCAGCTTGGGCTTTTACTGACAGGCCGGGCCGGGACAGGGACTAACAAGCAGAGTCCCCTAAACATGAGATAACCAGATTAGAACCGCGCTGCAAGACTAGGCTGTTCTCGCCTCTTTACCCACACATCCTTATCCTGCCCTCAGCAGCCCGAGAAGCAGCACTAATCAGGCTTATCATAACATGGATGATGCGTTCAGGAGGGGCGAGAGGAGGAAGACACCAAGCTGCTTGTGTGTGTGTGTGTTGGGTCTCTTCTCTCACAGGCCACACACCCTCATTAGTGACTTTAAACCGTGCGAGAAAGAAAGAGAGCTCCACTGTGGCACATTTCCACAAGACTTTGAAAAACATTAATAGGTCTAGATGCTGGTAGGGGGGCTGCACGCTTAAGATGCACAGTGGCCCCCGCGCTCGTCAACAATACAAATGCAAAAGCTCGCAGGCCAAGGGCAAGACAAATGTGTGCAGAGCTTAATGCTGCAAAAGTAACCACTGCTGTTTGAGGAGGAAGTTTTTAGGGAGCTATGAGAGAACCTGATGCAATGACAGTCCAAACTGGGAGAAGTACGCCCATATAGAGTTTCTACAAGAGTGGCAATGTGAAGGGAGGGTGACGGTGGTTGTGTTGGGGTGGATGGGGGGGGTGTTTGCTGTTCCCTATTGCCGTGGTCCCAATGAAAGATTAATGAACCCCAGCAGAACTCCAGGGAGGCAGAGAGACTCCTGGGACTCATTCACAGCCCAGAGCTGAAAAGGCTAGGGAGGGATGGGAGGGGAGGGAGGGAGGGATGTGTTTGTGTCAGGGGGAGAGTGTGCAGGGGTGGGGGGGTATAGGTGGAAAGAGATTTCTTACAAAAAAAACACAAGTCTCTCATTTGGCACTGAAATCTAATCCATACATTGATGGAAAACAAGGAATAAAAGTGATGAAAACCAATCAAGATGCAGCTCCAGAGGTTCAACGTAAAGAGAACGGTTCTTCCTGCACCCCCTCCCCGCAATCCTTCACCTCCTAACCTACCTCCCCCCCTGAGTAATGATGTGAAAGAATGTTGTGAGTTCCTTATCGCTGTGCATTAAAAAGCTTTAGTAGCCATTTATACAAGTTCTTTTTTTCGAGGACAACAGCCATTGAGGCCAGGGTTCAAAATGGCCCATCCAGAGAGAGCAAGTCTAGTGGGTGTGTGGAGGGGCTGAAAGGGAGGCTGGAGGTTGGACTATTTACATCACAGTCCCTTTCACATTTAGAATCAGCACTTTTTTTTTTAAGCCAGAGTTTTTTTTCTAGACGGATGAAAAAAAGAAATAAACTGAGAGAATCATGTTCTTCTATTACTTTAGCCTTAGGGTCAGACGCTGGAAATCAAAGCACAGTTTTAACACAGAGATAATTTGGTAAGTGGAGCTTAATCGTTTTAGGAAATGTACGAATTAAGAGTCTTGTGTATCTTCAAAAAAAAAGAAAAATCAATTATTTTATCTGAGCCAACTTTAAATATTGCAATTTTAGAATGAGCCCTTTTTATTTACATCTAAATCTCATAGTTTTAAGTCAAACTGGAAGTAGTTATTGAGGTTCCTAATGATAAAGTCAGCTTATAAAGACATCGAATTAGGTTAGCTCTAAAAACTCCAACAAAAGTTTTGAAGCAGCCTTTCCAACTTTTAAATTGTATTAGTTTGGATACTTTAAAACTTAAGTGAAGTTAAAAACGAGATGGAAAGAGTTTGGAAGCCCTTTCAGCAGGGCAGTGAATCAAGATATATCGCAATAGACACTTGATCACAATTAATAGAAAATATGTCCAGTAAAATCTTCTATAATTTTACTGAACTTCTATCCAGAATCACATGGTTTTCTGTGGACTGTAGAACGCGGAAACCAAACTAAGTAAAGTTGGTAGTACTATGGCGCTAACCTATTCCTAAAGGTTAAAGGTTACATTTAAATAGGTTTAGGGTTACAGCTGGAAGTCTGGCTTTTATCCCTGGTCCTTATTTGAAATAGATAAAGAAAACAGTAATAACTAATGATTAATATCGAATCATATAAAAGGCCTATATTGTGATAGACGTGAGAACTCCGCAAATATCTAACCTGTTTTCTACACAAGCAACATAAGAGTTATTTAACAGATTACCGTTGAGTTAGGACTACGTTACATCTTGATATCTAAAATTAGGATTGATAAGACATTGTTAAAATAACTTAGCTGACTAACCGTTAGCCTCTAACTGCACTAAAGTTGGCATTTGGTTTGGGGCTTATTACTGGTTTTAACCTAAATCCCCATTTAGCATTTCATAGAGAGTTTAGACTGTATTTGATAATCTAGCCTTAAATGTTAAACATTTTGTTTCAATAAGTAGTGTAGCTGGCTAGCCGTTAGCCACTCAGGTACTTTGTAGATTTCTAATAATGCTAATGAGCCACAAACTTATACTGGATTATACTGGATTGGATCAGGATTATGGGCTGCCCTGTATTGCTATGACATATCACCTTTAGATTAACTACGTTTTTGTTTTTTATGCTCCATTTTTCTTTTTCACTTCCACAACGTCTGCAGCCGACTTTATGGCCCTTAGCGTCCCTGTTGCTGAAATATGAATCTAACTATTGGAAACAGGGGCCATGCATCACTGGCATTCAGAGCTTGAATGCAGATAAAAAAAATATTTCCTTACAAATACTGCATCCAGCTTTTCTAACATGATTACAGGTGTGGAAAGGGTTTTTTTTCCCCAGCACAAATTGGAGATTTTCTTTTTTTTTTTCTTTGAGAAATAGGGATGATTTTTAATGATTTTTCCCCCTTTGATAAATACCACTTTTAGCTTAGATGAGAATTTAAATCACAGTATATGGACTGATTTATTCCACTGAATACAGATTCTAAATAACACAGCTTCTGAAAATGTATTTTTTTTTAATCCTCATGTTACTGATTAAACCTTTAGCATGGTTTATTGTTTAAACTTTGGTCAAGAAACCAGTGGTCACCATGGGAAGCAGTTTCTTCAGCGCTTGCCCAGCACGGCCACTGCGGGACAATATAGGAGTTCATCCCATCGGGGGGAAAAAAAGACACAAAAGCATGCAACGTGGGAGGCCGGACTCTCCTGTTTGCTCCACAAAAGCCAAGAGGAAAAGAAAAAGGAAAAAAAAAAAACTTCCTGCCTCTTCCATCCCTGCCGACCTCCATACTTTCTAACAAATAGTGGAAGACAATCAAAACAGACACTCAAGAAGAAAATAGCAAAAGGTCCAAAAAGACCCTTAAGGAAATGCTGATGGAACCATAATTAAAGATTACTGAACACATTTAGTCTACAACGAGGCCTCATCTGAAAAAGGAGCTTCAATCAATAAATAGTTTTCACAAGTAAAACAGCCTAAATTGGTTTAATCAGAAGTAGTATCCTGTGCATACACAGAGAAAAACAGAAAAGCAGATAAATTGGCTACTTCAAGTCCTCCCTCTGTGGGGGTACAGTAGAAGGCGGATAGAGGAGAAAAAGTGACAGCAGGACAGAGAAAGACAAAGAGAGGGAGCAGCAGAGGTGAAGGCCGGACAGGAAAAAGCTGTTGGCCTTGCATTTCCGCCTGGTGGCACCTCGCAGGGCCAATTTGAGCCCTAAATGTGAAGGTGGCGACCTTGCGGGCCCCGTGGGGGTCTGGAGCCCCTTGTCTTTATGCTTTATGTCATGATATGATGAGTTGTCACAACAGCTTGCGGGGCGCTAATGAGCTGTAGTGAGGCCAGGCCAGGGAAAGGAAGGGAAGAGCAGACAGAGATGTGGGGTTGACAGCAGGGTGATGGATTAGAGATCCTCTGAATTCCTAAAGCAAGCAGAAAAAAAAATGCCAAAGCTCTCACCCAGATCCAAGTCACACAACAGTAAAAAAAATAGAAATAAAGCAATACTGAGGAGCAGAAAAAAAAAGTGTTACATTTAGTGCATATTTGCTGGGATTACCTTTAATTTAAACAACTAACATAATCTGTTTTCACTCTTTGCCAGCTGTTATAGTCTGGGAGGATTAAAGGGCCCCACCAAGCAAAGAGCTCTCAATAAGGCCCCACATCAAGCCAACAAACAAGAACTTAGAAGACTGAGAGGAAAATCATCCTTTGGATAAAAGCTGACGTCTCAAATTTTATTACATTCGTCATAAATTAGAGATGCATCTATTATCAGCCAGAGATTGGAAAAGAAAAATTCCTCCTGCCTGAATCTAATCTGGGATTAGCAGGTTTTAATTCCTATTTATTGAATATATCCAAAGTAGGAACTTAATTTTTGACTTGTAAATCTGTTGACCAAAAAAGGGAATTTGATTTATTTTTATTTTCATCAACTTATTAAACCAGATTAGAGAAAAATGCTTTAAAAAAATAAGGAAAATCTTGTATTTTATGCATTTCTTGTTGGAATCAAGACATCAACCTCCATCAATGAGCTACAGAAAATTATTTCATCTAATAAGCAATAAAGAAAAACAGAAATCTGCATCCATGAGGAAAAGCCTGATCGGTGCATCTTTAATTTAAACACAAAGGTTCCAGGAACTGATTATTGATGGAAGAAAGGATGTAAGGATAAATGGGGAAAATTGACTTTAAAATAATAGGAAATAAAATAAAAAGGTGGAAAAAGGAATATTTCTATTAGTTTCATTTCTTTTTACAAACTTTTAGGGACCTGGAAAAGACTTTCCAAACTTTGCAGACAGCAAGTAATCGTCCAGTAAAGTAAAACTGAGGAAGGAGTATTAAAGAATATTAAAAAATAACCCTGCTTTAATTTAGTTCTAGTCGTCTTTTGGAGGGAGTTAAATTCTAAAGTGATCAAATAAAACAATATCAAGAACTATAATGTGGGGTTCTTTAAAAAGCAGGAAATATGAAGAAGTTAATCAGTTCTCTCGCAGAGAAGATGCATCTCAGAGGGCAAGAAGCTCTCGAGACCAGAGTTATATTTAAAAGTTAATCTATTCACTTTGCTGCAGTGACATGCCGACTGCTTGATCAGAGCGCCGAACAAAAATATTATGTGGGCCAGAGCCTTTGCTCCCCTTCCTCCTGCTTGCTCTCTCTCTGCCAGCATTTCAAGTCGTTCGTCACCATTTATTTGCGCTTCCCATCTTTGATAGTCGGTACATCAAATAGAATCGCAGAAAGGACATGCTCAGATATGTCAGGGATAAATAAAATCAAATAGCTTAAATATGGAGTGCTATTTGGCAGAACTGTTGTATTCTGTGAAGACAAATCGCCTCTTAGACAAGCACGTGTGTTAAAGCAGTTTTTTTTTTTTTCTTCCATCCCTTTCAGCGTAAACAGGCCCTTGAACTCCCCATACCTGAGTTGAAGGGGGCTTCTCTAAGAGGTGATGTTGCATCACGGTGTTAAGAGCCAGACTGAATCCTGCCTTTTGAAATGCAATCAGCCCCTCAGAATTTCATCTGAAAGCCAAGCAATTAGGAATCTGAATTGGGAGGCAACATTAACAAAGGGATATGTTAATCTGCGAGGAAATTGAAATCTTACTTTACATTTCATGGTTAAGGCATGAGCGAGATCAAATAACTAACATTTGTGGAGTAAATATGATCTTATGAAAGGATCACATCTCAGCAATGCACCTTTTTATTTACTTCATATCTATATGGCTTTTTGGGTTTATGAACTTTTCTTTTAAGTGTGCAAAAAATATTGTTATGGGCATTTATTCCAATAAAATGAAATAAAGATAGGATAGAAAATGCATGGAAAAGGAAATTAAAATATTTTAAAATACATTTTCACATTTATTTTAAAATATTTTACTATTGGTTTTTGATGTTAATAAAAAAAAAAAATTTGCATCTGCTAAACCTTTTTGTTTAAAAAATAAAGAAAGCAATAAATTAAGTTCAGGTGTTGTATCCTTCTTTTAGCTAGCTGGTTTGCAGTGCATAGCAATAGGTGGAGGAGGGGCAGCTGGAAAACTTTAACTGGCATAAAGATAACTTTTCAAAACAGCAGTATAACCATCTTGATACTACTAAATGATCTATAGAAATGACTGTTATTAAATAAAAATCCTAATTTAAATGCATCACTTTAACAAAAAAAAAGCCAAATAATGATAATACAGCAAATGCTCAAAACAATAAAATAAATTCTAGATTTTACATTATCCAATTAATTGCATTTGTCATTCTGTCTTCTAAAAAAGTCTTAGAAATGACCATTAATCTAATTATAAAGAGCATCCCTTTAACAAAGCTCTAAGCCTTATAAATGATCATTTAGCATTCTGACTGTAAGTGTAGCTCAGCTCATTTTCCTTCTACATTTACTGCTTTGCTCTAAAGTTTTCTTTTCTATTGGTTTCATTCTAGAGATTGGTTGAGGTGAAATGGGCGTGTGCTACGTCACATCCATATCCCAGGAAAACAGGAAGTCCTCAATACTCTGATTAACTTACAAAAATAAGACACACTCTAATTATAAGTTGGATTTTTTAAAATATTTTTATCAGTTTCACCAACATGATTTGCATTAAGGTAAATAAGGCTGTCTTTAAACTTTTTAAGCGATTTACTAAAAATGAGTTATTTTCTTGCACACATTTTCATGCTGCATGCATTCGTGCTTTTCCCCTTTTTGAAATATTTGGGCCTTTTAGGTTCTGTCTCCGTTTCAGAGAAACCGTGAGACCCAGACAATTTCTTTCCCCCACTGAGCAAATGTTCTCAGATTCAATATTGGCCTTTTCTAAATATTTCACTGCAACCTTCTGCTACTGCAGTAAAGGATGTTTGTGTTTCCAATAAAAATGGGAGGCTGGTGTATGAGCGCAGTCATTTATGCGCAGACAATTCTTTGACCCCCTGACCCTTGCACAGACAGCATGGAGTTCGCCAAATTCTGCTCAGAGCCTTGAGAAAAAGCAGAGATGGTGCGGAAGCAGGGGAGCAGAGCTGCGTTACTCACCCAGCTGCTCAGATTGAGGTGCCAGCAGCCCACCTGCTGCAGGAGAGAAAGCCCGGGGCCTAACACTCCTGCCTTGGCTCCCGCCTCCTCCAGCCTGACTCCATCCCGCGGGTACATGACCCCCTCTGTCCCACCCCTCCTTTACTCCCCCCCCTTCCTCCTCCTACACCAGGGAGAAGCCCCCTTTCTGCTCTTGGACGCTTTCTTCCTTTTCTTCTATTTTGTCTGTTTACGCACGTTTGTTTAAAGTCCCGGCTATCTTTGGAGTTGAAGCCAAGCGGCCATCGAGTGCTCCAGATTTGGACACCAGAGTGTGCCCATCTCAGTCTTTGAGGCCTTGGTTCCCCGTAAACACACAAAGTTACAGTCGACAGTGTCTTCTTTTTGCTAAGGGAAAGTTTTGATGTCAAGGGTGTAGAAGAGAGGAAGAAGAACCGCTCTGATTCTGGGTTTCCACGAGCAAAAATGAAGAAAAAAAAACAACCCCCCAAAAAATGAGGGCTACTCCCCGCCGTACGACGTGTGTGTGTGTCTGCGTGTCTCAGGACTGTCGGCCTAAGTTAGTGTGTGGGCTCTGCGATGCCTGCAGGATTGCCCAGAGACCAACTGGCAGCTTAAAACAGCTTTGGCTATGAGGAAAAGCGAGCAAAAGCAGAAGTTCGAAACAAAGACAGAGCAGAAGAGAGGAAAAAGAAAAAAAAAAAAGAACAAGACACAACAACATCCACAAAGGGAGGGCAGGCTCAGCAAAGTGTGGCCAGCAGTCACTACGTCTGTGTGATGCTGACAGTCCCAACCTCATGCCCACTTATCAGGAGGGAAGGTGCGAAACGGAGCGAAGAAAGTCTTCACTCTGACACCAGCGTGACACTTTTCATTGCACTCACTTTAGATTTTTCTTCTTCTTCTGCTCTCTTCTGATTTTACAAACAATACCTTAGAGTGGAGAACAATTGTTCTGTTAACACAGAGCCGCCTCCCCCTCCCTACACTCCATTCACGGCTCCTCTGAACAAGGCCTCCAGCCCCTCCTCGTCCTCCTCTTCCTTCTTCCTCTGCAACTATTTTAACCTTCAAAGCCATTTTTATCACAAAGAGACAGATATTATAAAGCTGCTGCAAGATCACTGATTTTTCTTTTTTAATAAATAAAAAAATATATTTTTTAATTCAAAATGCTCCTACTAAACTTTACTTTTGATTATTTTTTATTTATAAAAAACTCAATAAGAATTTTAAAAATCAACAGCAATTTTTGCAACATTCAATATTTCAATTAAATAAATGATACTTATAAAGAATTTAAAAATAAAACTCCCAATTTTAATTTAAAAATGCCAAATAATTATAATACAGCAAATGTTCAAAATACTCAAATAAATTCCATTTTTTTTTTACATTATCCAATTAACTGCACTTGTCATTCTTCAATAACCTCTAAGAGCTTAAATCTAAATAATGACCAGAACAAATTAAATATTTATCGAATGTGTAATTTCTTTCCCCCTGAGCAATTTTTAATGCATTTCTACAATAATTGATTGGGGTCCTTTTATTCCTTTTATTCAAAATTATGCGGAAATATTTAGACGGTAAAAAGACTTTTTAGAAAAAGTCAACATTTTCATCTGTATAACATTTTTAGCTTAAAGAAAACAAAAGAAAACTTTTGAATCCAATTTTCTTCCCTGGTTTTTTACTGTATTTCTGCAGCCTCTTTGGACCCTGCGCTTCTCTTGGCCTGCAGCATACAGTCCTGAGGCCCTCAGAAGCCAAAACAAAAGCCCAGAGAAGGTTCTTTACACAAGTCGGACAATAGCGCCGGGGCTTCGGCTTGACAAGTAAAAGAGCTCCGACAAGGTGGCGGCTAATTGCCTGCCCTCCCTCCATTCAGCCGCCCAGCCATGCTCCTGCCACCTCCTTTTGTCCCACGTGCGCTCTCTAAAGTAAACCGCCAGCTCGCCGGCAAAGAGATGGACAGCTCACAGTCACTCTGCCACAATGGCGTCAACGTCGCGGCGTTAGAAAATGCAGACATTTAAAAAGCGTTAAAAAAAAAAGAACAGGGGAAAGAAGGAAAATGCAATCCGATCCCAAGTCATGAAACTTTGCAGGAGGCAATCAGAAAAAAAATAAAAGTTGAAGAAAAAATAAACAGAAACAGGAAAGAGGATGTTCTTGTTTTATAATAAAGAGAAAGTGCAGAAAAACTACTAACAAAAAAATTAAACATCAAAGTCTTTCTTATTTTGCATTAAAAAATTAGAAAAATAGAAAAATTTATTTATAAATCTTTTAAAGACAAAAAAAAAACATTTAACCTGATTTATCAATATTAAAATTTGCATAAATCTCTATTACAAATGTAGGTAAATCTTAATTTTAAATTAATTTGGAAGCAATAAAATTAATAATTGGATTTAATAAAATTGGGATTTATTTTTGCAGTAGAATAAATGAATGAGCTTTAGTTTGATGTCTTGGTAAAATACGCTGTCAGGCTGTCAGCACAAAGCAATCAAACTGTGCCTTTCATTATCCAAATTGTCAATCTGTCACTTAGTAACATAAGTGTTACAAATTGCCAAACAAACATCAGAAAGAAAAAAAAAATGTTTGCGAATAAAATTCAGTCACATTCTATTTTAAATTAAATAAAGTGCAAAAAAAGTGAAAAAGGACAGAGATTAAAATGATAAAAAGCCTTACCATTTAAAAGAGCTGTATTTGGGATGCTGCTCGGTTCCTGGTTAAAACAAGCATGCTGGCACTCATGGTGGTGCACAGACTCCAAGCAGACTCCCACCACCATGTCAGCCACTAATCCACTGGGGGGCAGCACCACATTTACGGCAGCCCCCTTCGCTAAAGCCCCGATGGATTAAGCCGATAAGACGGCGATCGCAGGACCGCGGCGAGAGCCGAGGTATGCAGGAGCGGCTCTTAACTTTCCCAGAGCGGAGAAGAGGGGGACCGGGGGCCAGAGCCGGCTGTTCACTCTCAGCCTCCTGATCCATTCAAATGAGCGCTCTGCTTCGCGTCAGGCTGGGACTCCGCTCTTACCCCTTGCCCATCTTCATATCCCCCTCTTTTTGTGTCCATCTCTCTTTCTTTGATAAGTTGAAAGAACAACAAAAAAAGAGGCAGCCAGAGAAAAGGGCTTTTCTCTCAGCGGCTCGGCAGACATAAAGGTGCTGGAGTGCCGGTCTATAGGAGTTGCCCTAACTTGGCTAAACTCAAGCAGCAGGGTGTTCCTCGTCATGTCATTAATCCCCCCCAAAAAAACTAGTCGGGCTCCATTCACTGCCAGTCACTCTGGATTAAATGCTAAATAAGAAAAACACAAACAACCGACAGCGGGAAGGTGTCGCGGTGAGGAGAAAGCATCCCGGTCCGGGGAAAACTTGAAGCAAACTCAAGCGTCATAACCTCTTCCATCTGCAGCAACACATTTTGATTTAAGTACCAAATAAAGTTCACAAAAAAATCTGCACAAGATCGTGGAAGCGAAGCTCCTGCATCTCGACATCTCCTGCCTGACTCTTAATTCAAACCTGCCAGACAAAAATGCACCAACAACAACTAAAATAACAGGAAGAAGCAAAAGTAAGCAGATAAACTGAAGCACGGACTAAAGAAGAGCTGGCATAAGAAAATTCAACCCGGTCCAAATGATGGCTTGAAGAGAGGAAGCCCACTCTTAAAGCCGTGATCCGACCATCCACCGCTGTGAGCCTTTTAACCACAGCAAGAAAAAAATTACTATTGATCTTCAAATGGCGATAATTGAAAAGATCAAAAAGATGAAACAAAAAGAAAAGAAAAAAATTTGAGATTGCGCTGACTTACCATGTTGTGCTCCCCTGTTTTCAGTAGCCGGGTTTTTCGTTAAAATGAAGAAAAAAAAAGAAAAATATTTGCTCAAAGATGCAGCATTGGCGGTGTCAGATTTTTTGCAGCAGCCTCTTGATCGTATTACTTCCACAGTCCTGGTTTCCAATGCGTCTGAACTTTTTCCCTTTCTCTTTTATTTTGTTTGTGCTACCTAGCCTTTTTTCCCCCCTGCTTAAGACTTTAAAAGCCTTCGGCTCAGCAAAGCAGCGCAAATTATCTTGCCACCTTGCTCAGCTCTGATGCTTTGGCCGCCAACTTCGGAAAGGCCCTTTACTACTGCATCAAAATTAGCATTGTCAAAGCAGTTAATGAATATTAATATTGTATTTGTCATTGGAGCTGGCCCATTGCTGAACTCCAAGTCATCCATCAGGGACAAGATTAAGCACACAATTATTTCTGACTGACAGGGACCAAATCTGCAAGATTTTTTTTTTTCTCCTTCAACAATTTAAAGAAAAAGACACAACATCATCTTAAGGTACCTCCCATGAGACGAGACAAGATTAATACACTTTTAATGAAGCGAAATTTCATGGTGCATGAACAGCAGGAGCATCAAGAGAAATAAGAATATTACATGTTTTAGCTGCATCCTAAATATTTCTAAGGATATCTTTGAAATAACACATTTTAAACTAAATTTAATCCATAGAAAAAAAAGAAAATCACAATTTATCCTTTCAAGAAAAAGCAGCTGACGTCTTTTCTTGGTTTGGTTTTTTTTTTTCTTTCCCACCTTTATCGGAGCGCAGAGATGAATAAAAGAATAAGACATACGAGTTAGAGCAGCGCAGCCAACATCGCCGGGGCTAAATTTAACATGAAACATTCATTAAAATCCCAGGACCTCTGGCGCTCTCTCTCAGCAGAGCCCAGCGAAGCGCCGACCGCTGAGGACCACACACAGGCAAGCCTGCATCAGCATCATCCGCCGCCGCAGCAGCAGCAGCTCCATCCAGGAGCCGTCTGCACGATCCCACAGAGCCTCATCTAGCAAGTCGCAAAGCAGGAATTAAAACTCCTTCTAAATAATATCAGGAAGCAATTTCTAACAATTCACCACTTTTTTTTTCCTTTTCAGAATTTACCTGAAACCATTTTTAGAACCTTTTCCTAGTTTCCATCACAAAATCATCTAAAATCGTTTTCCGTTTCATTTAAAAACTATTTTTCAGCTTGCGGCGCTCTAAAGAAAATAAACCTAAATCTAAAAGACAAAAAGACCCAAACAGGATCTTACACACACAAAGAAATGGCAGATGTGGGGCACTAGAACGCCAGCAGCTCGATAAACCAGCCCGAATAGGAGGAGGTCAAGCTGCGGGCTTCACCTTGGAGCGCCGGGCTCCTGCCGACCACCCTGCCGGCTTCCTAATACCATTAGCAACCCTTAGATGAACATATTAAATTGGCCTTTTGTTCTCAAGGTGCAGATCTGGCTGCAGCAAGCCATGCCACGGCATTAAATGCAGATGGTGCAGCTTTATTCTTTTTTTTTTTTATCCTTCTCTGAAATGCAAAGCTCTTAAGAAAGCGATCCGTTCTCACCGACTATTCTGACTCCCGAAAGCCGCCGGCTTTAATTTTTTTAATCTTTTCGTTATTAAAACTTTAAAAATAAGTTTTTCCGTTCGGCAACATATTTCCAAAGCAAATATATATGAAGTTATTGCTAATTTTATAGTTATATTCAAATAATATTGCAGAAGAATGCCGGTTTAAAAAATGCAAATCATTAAAATGATCCATTTAAAACCAGTGCTTTATAAATCACAAATGCATATATCATATCTACTATGATATTTTTTATTTATTTAAAAATATTTGAAAAAATAATTTAAATTTTTTTATTTATTTAGAAAAAGGGGAAAAGCTGATTTATTCTAATCTGAGAGCCTGAACCGACTGCAGGCTGGAGGCAGGCGAGTGAGTGCAGAGCAGAGCAGCTCGGCGGCCCAGCGTGATTACATCAGCGCTAGTATCAAATTAACTCCCTGACTTTGAAATTTATTGATCTGCTATTAAGACACTAGTGAACTTGATGAAGAGAGTGCTGTAGGTGACTCGGAGGACTTCAAAGTCTCGCGCCAGCCGCATAAAACAAGCCACTTTGATCCGAGCGCCGCTCCCCGGATCTGGAGAGGGAGCATCAGAGGAACCCCCCAATTCCACTCGCTTCTCTTTTTCCTTCCCACTCACCCCCGAGCTCAAGAGCAAAAGCCTGAGTCCTCCCAAACCCTTTTTTTTTTTTATTATTATTATTTTTACAATAAAAGAAAATCGGACAAAGCATCACCAAGTCAGAAGCACACAGGCCGATAAAAAATCTAAACACCTGTATGGTAAAAAAAAATGCAACACCATGTCAGAAACAGCTGCTAGAATAAGGGAGTCATCTTCACCTGCTGGCATTAAAATTCAGACGTGATAAGATGGGGCTTCTTAATGCCAAATACGGCTTGTAATGGGGTCGGCAACCAGGAAAAACAATATAGAGTGTGGGAGATAGCGGCACTATTGTGTGATAAATAAATCCCCCTCCTTGCTTAAGGCAAGTCTACATTTAACACTGTGTGTTGTCAATCACAATTGCCCTTTATTTTTATTCATACATATATATATGTGTGTGTGGTGCCACTGGGTGGAGGTAGCAGTTAACGTTTCCGAGCTGGACAGGAAGCACCTTTAAATCAAATTATTATAGTTTTGTAATTGAAATACTTTTTGGAACAAAACATGGAGGACAGACAGAACAGAAGGAAGCAGAAAGTCGGGTTTTACCCTCCGCAGAGCTGGCAACTTTGCAAGACGCAGGAAAAAAAAAAAAAACAAATAGGGACGGATAAATTAATCATCGGCAGGACGATGTTTGCTCTCAGGCTCCAGCGCTATAAGGCAGGGAAAAGTGTGTGTGTGTCTGCGTGGGAAGTGCGGCGAGGATAAGCTGCGCCTGTTTAATTAAGATGGGGTAAAACAGATGATAAATGCGAGACAGTTAAACATTTAATGTGTGCTTATCTTCTCCTCCTCCCCCCCCCTCCGTTTCCCTTCATTTATTTATTTGGGAGCAATTCAGAGCGGGCGGCGCTGAGGGGTGGATTTAAAGACGGTGTAGAAGTCAGGGAGCAGCCGCAACCTGACAAATGCTTTCAATTTAACATTATAAAAAAATGATTGAATTAAAAACTATTAACTTTTTGTTTCTTGTATTTTAATTTAAAGTGTTTTCTTTGAATGAATAAAAAATCTCAGTAGTGAGGGCCTTGTTTCTCCTTCATTTTACATGACTAAGACTTAATGTTTTTCCTGCTTGATCCCCGTTGTGCATCTCATGCTGATGCACATTGCCTAGAGTCAATGTCAAATCTGAGCTCAAAAAGTCCCACAAAAGAAAAATAAAAAAAAATAGAGAATGAACAGCGCCCGCGGCGCACGCATTCCCTTTACTCAACCCGCTTGCAATAGCTCCCCCAAAGTTATAGCTTCCAACGTGACGGTGTTCAAATGAAAAGCAAACAAGATCATAATCTAATTTCATATAGTTATGTAGAAAACAGCGTAAAAAAAAAACAGGGTTAAAAAGAGCTAAATATGGTCAGATTAAAGAGGGGTGGGGGTGAAAATATAAAAAAGGCAAGAAAAAAAAAAGGGGAGAAAAAGAAAAAAAAAAAAGGAGAAGGAAGAGGTGCTGGAGAGGAGAGAGAGAAAGAAAGAGAGAGGGAGAGAGAAAGCTCTGTGCCAAAAGCATATATAAGAGAAACCTTCACCAATTAGTGGGGAGAAACGGGAGAGGGAGCTGCCGCGGCGTCGGCACTCAAAGAGCCAGGCCTCGCGGCAAAGCTGTCATGTCGGCAGGATTGATCAACAGGCCTGCTATTTCTAATGGCATGTTGTCATGAAGCTGCAGCCATGGGGAGCCACCTGCCTCAGTCCTGGCGCGGCGCTCGGAGCACATGTGTGTGCGCGTGTGCCCTCACATGTGCTTACGTGCGTGGAAAGATGGAGTTGGAGGTATTGCAGCAGCCATACCTATTCTGTGCCCATATATATTTTACTAACAATTCGAGAACAGCCTGGAATCCTCCTCCCACTCTGGCAGTCTACCTCCCATTCCCCCCGGAAGGATGAAGGAAAATATGTGCCACCTTGGGTTGTTCTTTATTCTCACTCAGCAAAGCTCAGCTGCAATAAAATCCATCACAAAGATGATATAATGTATGCTAACCAGAACGGCTGAACTAATGATTGTTACTCTTATACTGCTCTAATTAATGGTAGCAGTATCATTATCACTATACATGCTAGTAATAATGGACATTTTATTTACATTATCTTCATAATTATCAGCATAAGTTGTAGTTAGATGAGCAGTACCAGTATTAGCAGTAATAGAAATATTATGATTTCTATTGTTACTTTTAATATTATTATTATTATAGAAGGAGAATTAGCATATTGTGCTATTAATACCTTTAAAATTATGATTATTATTATCATTTTTAATGCTATTACCATTAAAATTGTTAGTGTTAATAAATTATTATTTAACATTTGACTTTTTACATGTTATTATCATTCAAATTATTATCACTAATGTTATCAATTAAACTATTATTATTATTATTATGATTACTAGCAGTAGTACTGATAGTAGCAATTTTTTTAGTTAAAAAATTATAAACATAAACATATAAACTGAAATTAATAATAGATGTGGAAATAGAATAAATATATTATTTATACTGTGTCATTATTATCATTATTATTATTATATTAGGTTTGACTCATGTCAGGCATGTTATGCTTTATATCTTAGTCTGATGTTGTGAAGCATAACGTCTGAATGTTAGCAATGCTTTTGAAGAAAGACTGATTAATTAAAAAGAAAATAAAAATACACAGAGAAATGTAAATACGTCGCTAAATAGCACCGTCTGAAAGACAATGATAATGATAATGAGGCTATTACTTGAGAAAAAACAAAGCAAAACGGGAAAACTAATCACGGTATCCGTCGTTGTCCTTAACACACGAACACTGAACTGCTCTGGCGGCTAAACAAGCTCAGACTCGCCAACAATAAAAAAGTCAAATAAAAGTTACAGAACTTGAGAGTTCAAGGTACTGCGGGCTACTTGGAGAGCGTGTCACGTACGGTTAACCTTTTTATCGGGCACGCCTGTGGTCTCATCAGTCGATGAAATTCTTCGCCCGCGGCGGCAGGCTTAGCCGAGGGACACGAACCAATAGAAATCTTTTTTCAACGTTTTAGCATTTCAAATGGCGAGCTGAGGGTGGAGAGGAGGGCATCTGGAGGGGCGGCGGGGAAAGACGCTCGATCCGATCGTTGCCAGTGGAATTAATTGCCTATTCCGAGAATAATGTCCCTTAGCCGTGATCCTCGGAGGGCTGTACGCTAGCAAAGGGCACTTTTTTCTTGTTTTTTTTTTTTGTTTTTTTTTTTTTTGCCGTCTTCAAAAGGATGAGCGCTCAGGGGTACTAAATGTATGGGGGGGTTGGGGGGGGCTGAGCTCAGTCTCCTTTATGTTAGGAAGAAATAATCAGAAGCCCTGAACCAAAGTCAACTAATCCATTTCGCAATTAAATATTGCCGAAAGTAATGATTGAAAATAAACAGATATAGAAATAACATAAAATGAGGAATCATTTGATCAAATTTTTATATAGTCTGAATGATAAGGGGTTATTAAAGGACAGTTTCATTCAGGAATAGGAAAAAAAAAACCAAACCTTGTCTATGAGGTGCTAAGCCAACACTCGATAAATAGCTCAAGATGGCGCGACCCTGGTGGCGCTTCTATCCTTTTATTTAAGGGGATTTAAGTTCAGGCTCGGCTACACATTGGCCAAGCATATGCAATGACCCTAACTGATATCGGTGCATCTTTTAGCCACATCTTAATCTAACCTCTATAAAGCATGGGCAGCTTTTCAGACTCAAAACAGCATAAAGAACAAGTATTGTTTGGGTCCAGGGGGGGAAGAGGCTGCCCTGGGAGAAGCCTCAACAGAAAAGCTGGACCCAAGCCGGGACAGGAGCCCTCTGGAAAGACAGCTGTTCGTGCTCTCCTATCACTAGGAAAAGAAAACCCAAACTAAACTTCTACGAAGGACAAGGATAATTTCCTTTGGAGCGTCCTGAACGTTCAATCCCTGGGTGTTACCTTCTACAGGGCCCCGTTCGCACACCGGTGTAGATTTCATCCTTCGGCAGATGGAATGGGCGAATTCGCAGTCCACCCCCCCTCCCAGCTCCCGTTTACATGCCTCTCCTTTCGCTCATTGTGAATTCAGTCAACGAAGTCAATCTTATTAACTTCCGTGCCAGTTCACACATGACATTTTCTTCAATTTTCTCGCCGACATCAAAAACATCAATTAGCAGCTCGAAAATGGGAAGGAGCGAATGACGGAGTCCGATAACGCCGGCTCATTTGAAGCCGAGGGTAAATCTATTCTCCAGTTTTGAATGTGTTCATTACAATTGCGTTTTTCAAAGAGGACCTCCAAATAGCAAAGAAATTTAATTTATCTCCCAGAAATGTCCAGAAATTGTTTTTTTTTTCTTTTCTTTATGTTTTTTTTTTTTAATCCCGTGTCTATCTCTCAGCTGCAGTGGGCGGCACAAAGCATTGTGGTGCTGCATTTTCCTTTTCTCATTAGAACAGATCACAACTCCCACAGAAGTTGAAACCCTAGACGGTAACCTCTGGCGTAACCCAGAAAAAATATTTTAAAAGGGAGTCCGAAGTTTGTTTTTTTTTCGCCGAGAAGAAAAGAGTGCGATAAAGTAGCGCTCTTGTGACCTGTGGTTTTAACAAAACAGTACCAGACAGTGATAAATACCGTCTGTTTTTACCCTACGAGGGGAGCTATTAAACTAATTTAAAAAGCTATAAAGATTTGTTTTTCTGTCTGTTTAAAGATTAAGAAGATATATGGATTATTTAAAATACATTATTGTATAATATAGATGTATATTTTCTGCATAACTGGTATATTATGCAGATTAAATACGTTGGTAATTCAATTATTCATTGGTTAAAATTATTACATTAATCTACATTAAATAAAAGGTTTTTCTATTTTAAAATCAATTTAAAATCTATTCTATTTCTTGATTTCATAGAGTTTTATTTCCAGTTAGAATACCTAAGAAATAAAAAAATAAAAAAAATCGAATCCACGGCGTCATTGATCATTTCCTGCTGCTTTCCGTCATTGTTGTATCAAAATGTGAAACACAAACCTATGCATTAATGAAGCTCTCTCATGGCTCACCTCTTCTGATGAACATGTAATTCAATAAACCTTGGCCCGTAACCTTTAAGTAAAGGGGCTATTTTTCGCCGATATCCAAATATTGTCAGATGGCTTCCTCGTGCTTGAGTTACATCTCCGAAGGGCGGTGAACAAAAGGAAACTTTAGCAGTTGGTAGAAAGACACTCGTAATGCAACTGGAGGGGGTGAGTGGATAAAGAGTGGTGGGGGGGGGTCGCACACAGAGCTGTGAGGATCACATTCCTCCGACCCCATTGATTTCTGATCTTTTGACATTATTTAGTAGCTTTTTATTTTCTTGCTCGTCTTGTAGTCCCATGTCACAAAAGACAGAAATGTCCAAACAAGCAATGTCGGGGATATCTACTATCTGTCAAAGGAGCGGGCTTTTCCCGGCATTAAAAGCGACCGAATCCTCTGATGCAGTGCCGAGAATCGGCGGGATGAAAATATCACTCCTTATAATGGGGGCTAATCAGATTTCGGGTCTTGCCTTCGAGCAAAAAGGAGATGGAAACGTGCAGAGCGGTGTGGCTGTTACCAATGGGCGTCTACTTCTTCCCCAATACCTGACCTCAACACAAAAGGCCCAAAGCTTCTAGTCCCATTTCTGACCCAGTATGTGCAACTAAAAAACAAGAAACAAACATGTTAACTAAGCTAAAACTAAATCTAATCTCTGGTCTACTTTCTCATCTAAGTAGAGGTTCCAGAAGGGCTATAAATGTAGGCATTGATGAGACGTCGCCTCTCTAACGCGGCTGTTGGCTGAATGTGGAACACACAGCAACGATCAGTTCCATTAAGCGAGGATTTGATCATCCCCCCACCCGGGCGCTTTCACAGCCCTGCTTCAGATTAGATCGCTGTGAAAACGGTCAAATGGTGCATTTATCTCTCTGTAATTATTTTGATGCAGATGACAGAGATTGGTTGTTTGCATGAGGCCGGACGAGAGCGCGCACAGTGTGAGCCACACGCGGCTGCGACGGAAAGAGCTGAATGAATGCCCCTCAATGCCATTAATCCATTAGATAGTTTCAACAAAGGGCTGGAAGTAATGTGCAAAAAAAAAGACGTCTGAGCACATGAAATTACTCTGCTGTAATCCTTATGTTATGACTAATAGTAATGCTCGTATAGAGGGTGACAGAAATGGACTTTCAATGAGACTGAAAGTGAAAACCGAAGGCAACAATTGAATGTGATGAGCTAACCTTTTTTTGCACCACAACTGCACAAAAATACCAGCTCTTGCACGCTTAGAGGCAGAAAAGGAACGTTTTCCATCCTCTGTTCAAATTCCAAAGATTCCAGAGAAACAAATCTTTCAAGAAGATAGTGTAGCCATAACAAATATTTCTCAAGGTTTCCCCCGAGATAAAAAAAAATCTGATTTAACCAGAAAAATCGGTAGAAAACCGCTGTCTGGGTGAATCTATATCTGCAGCCTTTGTTGCAGTTCATTTCCTCCCAATCACACTGTGACCTTGCATTAAACAGTCCCAATCCTGTAGTTTGACTTTAGGAGCTGCTGAATAAAACCGGAGCCGATTATATATTCCAAATTACATGACAACGTCTGCGTGATCTTTCCGCTCGTGCCGCTGTTCCCTATAATCACATCTGCTTTCAACTTCACACAAGTTAGGGCTGTGTTCCCGGATTACTGGCCCTTCATATCTACCTTTTCCAATTACTTTTAAGAGTTTCGGACGGACAAATTTGCGCTTTCATGTCCCATGTAGGCAGACGAGTTACTGCTTCTGGCCATGAAAGGAGAGCTTTTAATGAGCTGAGGTGAGGTTAATTGGTTCGCTTAAGATCTGCAGAGTTGTGTGCTTCTATAGGAAAATTAGGTCCATTTCCCTGAGTTTGGCTGGACGTGTTTATTAACAAACACTTCAGCTCAATTTCTGTTCAGAGAGGAAAGGGGAAGAAGCAGCAAAAGATGGTGGAAGGAAAGGTCGACTTTGCCTTAACTGGCCTGCATCTGTTGCTTCTTGCTGTCATTTCTGCTTCTCATTTGAAAATTACTCAAAAAAAGAAATTATTATGCAAAATTAGTCTAGCTGCGTCAATCAGGTTTTCTTACTGATTACTGAGTTTTATTCAAATCTGACCTGCCAGTTCTGATTATGATTCGTTTACCCAATTAAAAACGACACAGACATCACAGAAAAACGGTTTTGCTGATGCATTTACAGACTGGTAAAAAGTGGAAGATTTCGGCTTTGATGCATTTAGGGAACAATTAAAGAAAAATTATGATTTTTATATATAGCACATGCTTAACACTGTAATAAGTAAATTAAAGTATATTAAGGTTTTTAGTGCGGTGCTGCACACTGCTAGTCAGCTGACTAAGCAGCTTTTATTTTATTTTTTATTGCAAAATGAAAAACTCTACGATTTTAAGTTATTCCTTTGGAGAAAATAGAGTGGTTTATATTTTAGCTTTCTACAGCATTTGGCTATCCAAGCAGACAGACCCATTCAAATGCTATTATTAAACTTAGTATACGATTTATCAATATTTGAGGTTTATCCTATATTTTAGCTTATATCTATATAACAATTCACAATGTTAATAAATGTTGTATGTAATATATATGCAATAAATCAATATGTTCTAATATTCTTAAAGCAGAATCAACCTTTTTTTCTAATCTGATCTTAAGAACTGCAGCCTAATTAGATCATTTTGCACATTTTAGACGCATAATTAAGTGTAACTACCATTAAACAGTGGTATTGGAAATAAAAGGTGACCTTATAGATGTGCCCAACACAAGTATTTACCGTTTTCTCTCTATTTAGATATTTAGTGCTTTGGCACTTTTTTATTACAACACAAGTAAATATTGTTTTTATACGGTAGCCTGAAGAACAGATATGGTACAAAGTTGTTGATATTATTGAAAAATATTTAACTTTCCTGTATAATCTGTATATAGTTTTTCATATTTATTTATAGCAAATTATATTACAATTGCCCTCTATTTATATATACCATTTATAGTCAATACTTACATAGTCTCTGTGCACATGTAAATTAATATTTATATCCTGCATAGCACTTCTGGATAGATGCATACTGAATTTCTTTGCTTTGTACATGTGACGATTTAATAGAATAAAGTTGAATTTAGGGCTGCAACAATGAATCGGATTAATCGGTTATTGAAATAATTGTGAACTAATTTAGTAATGGATTACATGTTAACACCAGTGTAGAGACTAAAACATGCCTTTAACTGAGAGACCCACTAAGAGCAGTAATTATAGCAAGATTGTAAAAAAAAACCTAATGTAAACATTTGCATTTCAAGATAAACTCTTTCATCCGGCAATATGCTCTATCCAGAACTCCTTAAGTGGAAAAGTTTTAGTTTCACCTGGTTTAATTCTGTAAAAAGTCTTCTTTAAGGAAGCTTTGCTTATCAGATTATTAATCAATTTGCAAAATAACTGTTAACTGCAGCCCTTGTTGAATTCATTTCTATAATAAAATATTGTGTGAAACTGGTACAATTTTTGCAGCAGCCTCTCCATCATCTCACTGCAGGCTGCTGCTCCACTTCACTGGTACACAAATCATCTGCAAATGACTGGGCCTTTCACTTGCTATTAGGAGCTACATGATGTGGAGCAGCTCAGACTAAAAGACCTTGTAATCAACGGTGGTGTAAATGTGTTAAGTTTAACATCTCGTACGGTGGGGTGGGGCGGGGGGTTCAATGGTCCTGACAGTGTAATTACGGGTTGCCGCCACAATGCAGCGGCCGGCACGCTCGACACTAATTCAATCCATCTTCATTTCCAGCAGCAACGCCCCCCCCCCTCGCCATTGATGGATAGTTATCATTAGAAAGTGACAAAGCAGTGAAACGAGTGAGGCGTGAGCGCCGAGGCCCAGGAAGGTGTGTGTGTGTCGAGTATGCGCACAGTTACTGTGGTTTATGTGAAGGCAGGAGCAGAGAATGGTCGGATAAGAAAAAAATAAATAAATAAAAAAAGGTTTGGGCCGGGCAGCAGGTCGGCATCCGTCGCACAAAGGCATTCAGACACACAAACGCAGACTATCTGAACACACACAACGGTTTGGCTTGCTGTGACCCCGACACACAGAGAGGCTATGGCTCAACTCAGCAGCCTTTTATAGCATGCTGCTCACTCCGCTGACAGACACACACACAGATAGACGGAGACAAACACAAGTCTGGGCACCAGCGACTGCAAAACACTAAACCACAGGCTGGGACTGAGGCTGACTGGCTCCCTCCTCTATATTTTCAGTCTATATATTCAACCTCTGTGTCTTAATTATGTGCTCCTAAAAGAATAGGCCCTTCCAGTCTTTTTTGAATCCCCACTGGGTCATTACATGACTTTTAAACTCTAGACAAGATGACTTGTTGCCTGTGCAATTTTGGGACCTTTTCTGCATCGGTAAAACAAGGAGGAAAAAAGAAGTAACATTTAAAAGGATTGCCGTTTCACAGATATGGTCGGATCTTATTGGAATCGATTGCAGTCAGTGACCCAGCAGAGGCCCATGTGGCGACAGAGAGCTGCTGTCACTGTTGCCCCCCACCCATCAACCAGGAGGTGGTGCTACTGGGATGAAGAGCAAGGCTTCGTCTTTTTGTTTTTTTGCTTGTGCAGCTGAAAGGCAGAAAGGGATTTGTTTGGTGGTGATGAAATAGTCGCTGGAATTTAAAAGGCTCCTCTGATACCTAGAGTTGTAAATGCTTCCTCAAAAGACAGTTTTCAGTCTGTGTTGATTTAGCAGGTTTTAGTTAAAAGATGCAACTTTTTGTTTAAGAAAAACATCCTCATAGTTGTTGGTTCTTGCGTGTTAAGTTATGCCAAAGTCTGTATTTAGGGACGCAAACAATCATTGATTTAATCAGTCAGATGGAAAGGGTCCAATTTTTTCCCCATCCATCAAAGAATGTTTATTTACCCAGAACATTTTAGTGGTGGTAAGACAATTGATTCAAACTGCTGTACAAGAGAAACAAAAAGAACATTGCAAAAAAAAATAATAATAATAATAATAATGGTGTTTTAATCTTAATTTAAAGCAACATTAGGTTTCAGAGTTTTGGTTTTCTTGGTAGTTTATTCCAGATTAGTGGAGTTTAGGAACTAAATGCTGCTTCTGCTTGTTTGGTTCTGGTTCCAGAAATGCAGAGTAGATTGGAGCCAGAAGACCTGACAGCAAGTCAGTATCGGTGTTCAAATGCTGTAGAATCAGATGCAAAAGCACTTAGAACAAAGTAGTTCTGTTCTACAGATGCATAGAGCAAATATTTATCCAGGTACAATGCAGAAGAAAAAAAAGGCTTCAGAAAATCATGACAAATTTGATCTATAAACCTGAAACTCCTCTAAATCGCACGTTCATTCCAAGTTATTTCAGGAGAGGCTCAAAGTTTGAGGTAACCAAGTATACTTATGGAAAGTTTAGTGGAAGGAAGACATGTGGGGGAAAACATTCAGTGATTAACTTGTGATGTGTGCAAAGCAAAGGTCGGAGTTTGGACCCTGGTTGGTTTTAGGGTTTAAAGGGCTACCACACAGAAAAAGCAGCTTAGCAGGCCAAACGGACTACAACTGCTGTGTGAGTTAAGCCAATAGGGCCTCAATAAGTTAGGTTTTATATATTCTCCAGTTCAATCTTTTCAGACTCTGTTTATTATTCTAATTTCCAATCTTTCATATTTGAATTGGTCATAAGCAGCCAAATAAAATCCCTTCCAGCTAGGCCAGTTGGAACGATTACAGACTTTGGAAAGACAAGGGGCAAAATATGAGAAGTCACAGCACAACATTTAGAAAAAAAGAGCATCAAAAGTGTTTAAAATATTGCTCATTTGGTATAACTTTTAAATGATGAAGGTTGTTTATAAATGCTGATTGGGAAGTCTCTGCATGCTGCAGATCTTCCTGCAAAAAACTTAAGGCAGGAGCTTCGGCGGCCAATGTGCTGCAGAAAACTGCCAGGCCCGCTTGCAGACCCTGCAGTTTGTTTAGCAACACTCCTTTTGACGACGCCCGAAGGGTGCAATTAAGCCCAATTAGAGGCTGTCGGTTTTATTAAGAGGCACAGACTGGCCAGGCTTGGGGGCAGTCTGGGGTAGAGGAGGGGAGGGGACGGGGAGAGCAGGGGAGGCGGGGGAAGAGAGTCTGCAGCGCCGATGCAGATGCTGCTGTTGAGGAACTGGGCGAGCAGAGCTGACAGTAAATCAAACTTCAGGCCGAATAATGGGATAGTTAAAAACCTAATGGGGTCCAGGTGAGGATGTGACCCCTGATAGCTCGAAATCCAGGAGGAAAAAAATGCTTTTCAGAGATCAGATTGTGTGGCGATCAATGGAAAACAGAAACAACTCATCTATAAATACTCTGAGGCTACAGTGAATGTAGACATGTGTGGATGCAGATGTCACAAAGCATTTCGGAAGGGGACCGGGAGGGGAGGGTGGAGGGGTGGCTATGAGATTCTGCCTTGACACATCAGTGTGTTCCTGAAAAGAGCAATACAGCTGGCTGGGAACAAAAAAACTGCAGCATCTCTTTCATCAGCAAATCAGAAAAAAAAAAAAGGAAAACAGGCAAATGAATGTATCATTTCACTCCCCCCCCCCATCTCACAATTCCTTTTCCGTCGACCCCTCGACAGGGATGTTTACAGATAGCTATCATTCGCCCCCTCGTTTTCACATTTGCGCTTGGACACGTTTCAAAACACCGGGCCCTTTTCATCTCCCCTCTCGCTGTGAGGAAATTTGCTCCTTAATGGCTTTCAAAACAGGAAGCGCAGACAATCTAAAAAAAAAGAAGGAGAAGTAAAGAAAACGCTTTGCTCCTTCTCCCCCAAACGCCAGCCGACGCCAGCCGTCGCATCCTTCCCGAATCCTGAGCACCACCGCCGTGCCAAGGTGCCAACTGTGCCAGTCACACTGACCTCCATCTGCAGGCAACTTGATACCATCTCTTCAAACCGCCGCGCACTCCTGCTGAATGGGGCTCGCTCAGTCACACTGAAGCCTGAATGCCATTCAAAGCTTCGGCTCCGAATTGTGTTTCAAGTTTGTGAGCTATTGTATCCTTTGTTCACAGCTGCTGTGTAGGGGAGGGAAAGGAGAAAAAAAAAAATCCTTTATCACTAAAATGAATACTAAAATGGTTGCACTAGAGGAATGCACAGAGGAATACATTACCGCCAATGTGCAAATTATTCCACTATCAGGCAAATTAGAGACGATTTTTTTTCCCGCAAGACTTTATCAATGACCCTCGGAAGGAGAAGAAGGGGGAAGGCCGAGCTGCTGTGGACTGGCTCAAATTGCTTCTAAAAGATGGTGTCTTGCCAAGTACTATGCTTACTATTTTAGCCGTATATGTAGGTGTCTGTTTACTCATGTTGTATTCATAATTCCGCCTCCTGCAGGGCATCCGTGTCCACAGAGTGCCCTTGAACATGCCATGAGTAGTCTTTCTGCGCCTCGACTAAAAAGAGACCTGAAAGACAGCTACACACGCTTCCGCACAGTTGGATAAAACAAACCTTAACCACACAACTCAACCTCACCAAAGAACCAGCTTTTTTTTTTTTTTGTTCAAAAGATGTTCAGAAGTGTTTTTTTTATTTTCTCCTCATCTTTGCTTTTGCTCTCCCTGGGTAAAACAAATGCATCATTTTCTAGTTTGATAGAAAAAAAAAAAAGAAATAAATAAATTTAAAAAAAAAGAGAAAAATCTTTACTCCCTCCCATTGTGCTGTTTCCGTGTATGGAAGTGCTCCCTCCCATTGATTTTCTCCCAGCCGCGGCCCTACCCAAAGCGAGAAGCTTCCTCTGCGGTGTCATCTCCTTGTGCCTGTCTGCTTTTAACTGCGTTTTACTCCCGTGGCTCTGTGTGCACCTGCTAAACTGCTATGGCTGAGAGGAGTCAGAGAAACCGATGCATATGATCCAAAGTTTTTAATATTGTTTCTTTTTTTTAAAGCAGATAAAGATAAAAACTTAAACGACTAGATTTAAGCAGATTTTAAATGACTCATTTGGATTTTATCAGGTGTATCATCAATTTTAGGCCCGTCTGACAAATTAAAATCTGCAATTTTTAAGTGGACAAAATGTAAAAAGGTTCAAATATTTGCAGGTACCTTATATCCCTTTCTTAAGCTAACAGAAATGTTTGATAAGCATTCCTGCAGGTCTACGGAAGAGGATTAGGGCCACTGAATAAAAAAAAAAAGTTTACGGATTTTTAAATTTTATTTCAGTTTAATATGGGAAAAAAGTCAGAATTCTGACTTTAATTTCAGAATTTTGACTTTGATCTCAGAATTCTGACTTTGATCTCAGAATTTTGACTTTGATCTCAGAATTCTGACTTT
>NW_015150729.1:390629-449611 GCF_000732505.1 Cyprinodon variegatus
AAAGTCAGAATTCTGAGATCAAAGTCAAAATTCTGAGATCAAAGTCAGAATTCTGAGATCAAAGTCAAAATTCTGAAATTAAAGTCAGAATTCTGACTTTTTTCCCATATTAAACTGAAATAAAATTTAAAAATCCGTAAACTTTTTTTTTTTTTCCAGCGGCCCTAATCCTCTTCCGTACAGGTCTGCAGATGACCAGGATGTTTACATCTCCCCAATTAAAGTATTGGGAAGTGATATATGACAACATTATCTAAAAATCATAATTTAGTCTTGACCTTAGTAAGTATTGTCATGCAGAATGATCCAGGGAGATTTTCAGGGGATAATTTCCAGCATGTGCAGCTCTCCTCTTCCACACCACGCACCCCCCTGCTGGGGTGTGTGCCTGCGTCCACTGAGGGCTACAATTAGCCCATCAAACTCATTCCACAGCACCTCTCCAATCCCCTTTCCTCACCCTAAGAAAGCCAAGTCTCCTCTGAAAAGACAGGCAACTTGTAAGACTGGGGGAGGTAGCCTTTGAAGTGCCAAGAGTTTCCGAGGCCTTGCTTTTTGCTCATATCAAGGCTGAGGAGATAGAACTATTTAAATAGGTAGACAGGTAGGCTGACTTGGCAACCAAGCATGAGCCTGCCTTAACTCCAGCCCTCAGAGGTAAGGGGTGGCATGGGCAGTGACATGCAAGTTCAGATGTATTTTTATGCCAAAGCTGTAAATCTGTCTTAGCGTGCACGCCTGTCTTCTGATTGGCTGGACGAATTTCTGTCTGCGTCTGTCAGTTACGAGCTTTCAACTCTGCAGTGCAGTATTTCACAACCCTGTCTGGCCTGTGGCCCTGGATTTGACTTCAGCGTTTATTATAAATAAGTCAGACTTGACTAGTTAACGATTCCCATTATCTGTCAGGGTTTGAGTGATTTCAATTACGAAAATAGAGACCGATTTTGTCGCTTCTTTTCGAAGCAAAATTAAGGACAATCTTGACTGAAGAAACAAATTTTGTTGCAAGCCACATAAAATCTGGGAGGTTTTATCAGATTGGCGCTGCAGTGTTTTATTGTGCAAAGACAAAGCTTGTCTTTCTGGCTCTGCTCCGCTGGAGCTCAGTGGCAGCAGGCCAGGTAATTACATAGCACTGTCTTAACAGCCCAAGGAGGAAAGGCCTACTATCGTTCACATATGCATGTACGAAAAAAAGAAAAGAAAAACATAATTATGTGTCGTATACAAGTCAGACGCAGCTCCACCTGCACACACACTTCACTTTAAACAAAGACTGCATAATGTCAAGCAGGATTACAATGATTCTGGAATGACCCTGGCTCGCATGGCTGCACTGCCTCTGGCACGGGAAGTTCCCGTTTTGCGATGCGCGACGGTGGCCTCAGCTTAAACAGGTATGTGTGCAGATGTGCAGCTGGAACATGTGGTGTGCATTAGCGTCTTCTGCTACAGCACAATCCCCACAAGAGCAGCAATGGAGCCCAGAGTGTCATTGCGGATTAGCCATTGAGCATCTGCTAAATCCCCAAATAGGGAAAGAGGACATTTCCTCAAAAAGGAATACCAATTTTTTTTTTTTTTTTTTTTTTTTATGAACAAATTCCACAGTTTTCCAGATTCACTTTACCAGTGAGGGATGGATGGATTCTCAAATAAATGATCATGGTACGCTCATATAACCTGCAATGAAACGGCATGAGTCACGTGTTGTTTCCTTGACAATAGCAGGCTTTAAAATGCTCGGCCTCATCTTTTAATCACTTTTATCCCTGATGTTAAACAGCAGTCTTTTAATTTGTCCAAGGTAAACTCGAAGGCACGCAAAGATCCGTGTTTGCCATTTCTTTTTTAGTAATCTTGTAAAGCTCTTAAATCGTCCAAACACTAACGTACATAAAAGAAACATGACCAACTCTTGAACACAGTCTGAAGGCTGAATATCACTTTCAAAAGCGGGGATCTCAGATTATCTACAGAGCTGATTCTAATCAGCCTTTATTATAACTTCATTTACAACTTCTTTTAACTCTGTTAACCGAAGGAGAACAAAGCCGTGACTACTTCATAAAGACGTTGATGTTTTTGAATGAGTGACTGTAAAGCTGGAGCACAGCAACGACAAGGGTTGAGCCATTTCCTATCTGACAAAAGCCTAAAGAGACGGAGAGCGAGATGGCACGAAGGCAAGTGAATTGCACCAACAAAACAAAAGAAGGGAGAAGTCATGCTCCAACGAAGTGGGAGGTGGTCTCTCCTCCTCTCTTCTTCCTTCTTGTTGGTTATTCCCCCCTTTTCCACAGAAAGGATAAAAAAAAATGCCATAGATTCCAGTGAATGCCAGTGAGACTCAAGCGAGCTATTCATGCTGCCAGTTGATTTAGGCATGCCTCGCTACACACCAATCAGCCCCAGCCTCAGCCTCGCCAGCCAGCCACTCACTCACTCGTCTGCCACTCTAACGCAAGATGGAGACAGCGCCAAAAAGTTCCAATTAAAATCTCCGTTTGTGATGTCTGTGCAGAAAAAAAAAAGAACAGCAAATAAAAAAAGGGTTTTTTCTTTTCCGATGGCGTAGGAGACGACAAAACAAAACCCGCCAGAATCCCGTGGAATAGCCTCAAACTTGGGGGTTTTTTTTGGGTTTACACAAACTTAACAAGTAAGAGGAGAGTGTTTGGATGCGGGTGGGGTGCCTTGTTACGGAGAAACAGAGCATGTTGCAGATAACAGGAGGATGCAATTCCTTTTTTTTTTAAAAGGCAGGGCTGATAAAGTGTCCACCAATTTGACATCATCGCCTGGCCGTTCTCTAATGAGCCAAAGAGAAGGAAGAACGGCGTCCATGGAATCATGCTGCTGACTTTTTTTTACCCCTTTATTCCAATCTCACAAGTAGCTGTCAGGCAGTCGGTCTGGCCGTGCTGTTTATCTCACTCCAGGAGGATGTTAACAAGACAAATGAATGAATAAAATACACAAATAATGTGTTTAGGTAATGTTAATAATGCATGAAATGGAAGCTGCTTTGTGTCAGCTGAGCTGGATTCAGGATCTCTTCTCCAAGTTTGGTGACAGGCTTGTTTATTCTTTTCTCTCCGAGGTGATGTGTGACCGAAGCTGGGCGTCTACGGCGCGTTTCTGCTGATGAGGGAAGTGAAAGAAAGAAAGTGCTCTGACAAATTTCAGCTTTTCTCAGCTCATACGCTGTCAGTGCTGAGCCATTCATCCGAAAGCGGCAGTAGGATCCTGCTTTTCATCAGTCATGCTTTTTCTTGTTCTGTTTCATGACTGATTTCAACATTAATTCTTGCTGTTCCTTTCTCCTACAGTGTCTTGCAGGGGAACTGTCTCGCTGGACTTCTAGCCACACTTTCCACCCACTTACTCTTATACCCTTAAGAGAAATCCAGTTCAACCATCCACCTTCAAGTCACCTAATATATAAATACAGCTGCTCTGTGAAGACCTCAGAGGTTTCTTAGAGATCCTGGGTGACCTTAAAACACAGCACAGGTCCAGAATACTGTTGTGAGGAATGTTAAAAAAAATCGTGGCTGCTGGATATCTTAAAACCCTGCAGTAGGAAATCAGCTGCAGTTTTGCAATGATGCTACTGATTAACTAGATTTTCTACTCTTATCAGAATGTCACCACTACTTACTGACCGCTAAAAGTGTGCAAACAGGTAACTATTCAGGGCATGAAAGCTCATATCTGCATGCAAATATTTTATGAACATCCACAAAATCCTGCATCCAAGCAGTCCTTTGCAAGTAAGAATTGTAGAAATTGATATTGATTAGACAATTATGACTCCTGCAAATCTATCAAGTTCTTCACCTGAATGACTGACTGATCGATCAAAGGGAAGCATCAGAGAAAGAGAAACTTTGGAGGAGCTGCAAGAATGCACAACTCAGCTGGATCTGTTAAAGAGACGACTAGTGGGTGAGAACTCTGGAAAAAAGAAAAGCTCTTGGAGACAGAGAAGAACCGAAATGTAGATTCGCTTCCCAGCAAAACGATAACCTTAAAACATAAAGATGGAGCTAAAAGAAAAGACGTATATCAGAGCATAATCATTTCAAATAATCATCCAATCAAAGTCTAGACCTCAATACAAGTGGGGGATCTGAAAATTTGATGTTAGATTATTTATTCATTATTATTTATTAGTATTTATTAAAGTAAGTGGGTAAAGTAATATTTGAGCATGTATAGACCTGCATTGTAAGATAAGCCAAAGTGTATCTAACATCATGGATAGTTAAAAGTAAATAGTTATAAAACAAGTTTAAAAAAATAGGAGGAGGGGAGATTTGAGCCAAGAAACTGGGTTAGAAATTAGGAATCAAATCTAATTCTTTGTGGGCTTCAGTAACACTTAAGAGGGAAGCAAAATCTATTAAATTGGGGTTGAGGATGTGACTGAACAACTCAGAAAGCAGAGACCCCATGTTTCCCCCCACAAACTCCAAAGAAAAAGCCCCTCTCCTGTCATAAGGTGGGTGGGGACAGAAGACCTGAATTCGAGGCAGCTTAAGTGCTCTCTGGAATCAGTCAGCGTTCCCCTCCTTTCCCTGTCCTGTCCACGGAGCAGAAATTTGACTACGAAGGCGTATCCATCCATAACAGTAAATTGTCCTTTGGGGAATTTTGGCGGGGCTCCGTGTTCTCCCTCCCATCTTTTTTATCCCGCTCTAGTCCCAACGTGCTCTTCCAGTTCCAAAAAGCTGTCTCCGTCACTCTCAATCACCAGCAGCTTGTTCGTATGCAAAAAACAGACTCGTTTTCCCATCATGGAGTTGTTTCTTAATCAGTCCGAGGTATCCATGAAGAAGTGAATGGATCAGAGACTTGCAAAAAGGTTTTTTCAGGATATGTCTTAGATATCTTAACAGGAAAAGGTTAAAACTAACTGATTATAATTTATATATTTAATACTTTTCAAGAGTCAGTTTTAAAAGCATTAATAACAAAACTTGGCAAGCAAATAAAGAGGGAACCAAGACATGGATTGATGCATGTATTGTAATATAAATACTTCCCCAAGTTAAAAATACTTTGGATTCACAGATTTTAACATTAGCATTAGCATTGCTCAGGTAGGAGCTTATTGTTTTGGTAATGAAGGATGTGCAGTAAGTGTTTCTTTAATCTGTTTTGAAAAATGTTTCAGGTGGTTTTAGATTTTTCATTTAAACAGCATGTTAGGAAGGTTAAGCATTCAAAACAGCTCTTCAGGTTTCAAGATTTATTTTAAAAGCACTTCCTGTAAACATGACTCATAACCAGCTGATGCAATAATTACTTATACAATTATGCTGAAATACTGCAGGCTAAAACGAAAACATTTTAACCGTGTTTAGGTACTAAGCTATACTGTAGTTAGATAAACTGATGTTTGTCAAAAGTGCAAAGATTTTATATCAAACTGAGTCTAGACTTTGAAGTCTTTTTAACCAGTTGTTGCCCTTGCTGGTTAGCTTGGTAAGGAATATTTCCTGTCAAAATGAACCCCAGTGTTCTCCGCTATTTAGTTCATGATGCCTTAAATCTCCAGAAGGTAAGCTAACAACGCTGTGGCTACCAGAGCAGATAACCTGACTGATCAATCAGCAAATATCAGCTTACTTTACTAAAATAAAATTCATGAATTATTATAATATAGTTGAACTTTATTGATCTCGTGCTGATGAAGATTCTCAGTCATCCAGGTCATAGTCATTCCGTAAAAGTTAAAAAACATTCCACTGGACTTGGTTTCCAAGGTTTGAAGCCGTTTCGCTTCCCCTCCAGGAAGCTTTCTCAATTCAAATGTCTGGATCCGCAGTGAGTTTGATCTCCTTTTGCAGAAATGTACCTCTGCATTCAACCCATCCCTTTGGGGAGCAGTGGGCTGCCATTGTGTGGCCCCCGGGGAGCAGTGTGAGGTTAAGGGTCTTGCTCAGGGACCCCGTGTGGCAGTCTGCGGGAGTGGGGCTTGAACTCCAAGCTCTATGCCCTAACCCCTAGGCCGCCACTCCCCAAATTTAGACATTTTAGACATTTTAGGCTTATATAAAAAAAAATATGTTTAGATTAAATGGAAATGATGGGAAAATAAATCAAAAATAATTCAATCATGTTCTTTTTTAAGAGCAATGAAGGTCTTTAGCAGTAGCAAATCATCAACTGATTAAAGTTTCTACTTTCTATATAAGACTGATGGTGTATTTTTTTTTAGAAACAAGGTATTTTTATATATTGAAAATAAAAGGGATAACAGGTCAAAAATCTCGTTTAACGACCCACCTTGCACACACTTAGATGGGTATGGGGTATCGCAGTCTAACAAAAGAAGCCAAATGACTTCCGTTCCAAAGGGGTGGACCCGTTGGTCTGTTCCAATTTGCATGGTTTCGAAACAAAAACAAGGCTTTGCTGGACTACTGTATAAAACCACAAACTCAACGCTATTCCTAGCATTTTTAATTAAAAAAGATTCTTGGATGGGAAGCAAAACGTCTTCAAACTTGGAAAAAAAGTCCAGTGGATCGTTTTTAATTATCTCTTTTTGGAATGACTATGACCTGGATGACTGAGAACCTTCACCAGCATATTGCACTTCTAAGGACGCACCGTTTAACAACAATCACGGATATCTGCTTTAAACAGATTTGAAGACCTTTATGGTCTCGATAAAGTACATCAATTTGATTCTGATTCATAAACTCCAGATTAGTCCCTTCAATCTGCTAAATTTTAGCTGTTACCAAATTACATGGCCCAAATTAGTAGTTATACAACATTCTTTCAATATTAAACAGCATAAAGTAATGATAAATAGCAGCTGTAAGGATGATGGAAAAGGCAGTTTTTAGATATCGATATTTGGTTTTATCAATCGATCTTTAGATGAATATGAGAAACGGTTCAGGATTAGAAAATCAGCTCTAATCTTGAGCCCAAACATGCTTCAGTTTCCATATTTTCGTAACAGTTTGCAGCCAGAAACTACGTAAAGCTTTTGTAGCACAGCTGGTAAATCAGTTCAACTTGTTCTCAAGAGTTCCCTTTTAACTTCCTGGTAGGAAAAACAACAGAAGCAGATTTGTTCTTATGAGTAACAGGGAGGGTAAGTCTCCGACAGGACAGAAAAGAAAAAAAAGCATTTGGTTCAACAAATGACAGGATTTTAAATCTGCTCAGCAGCTGAGAGAAACCAAACTTTCAGCTGGAATCTCCTCCTCCAAGGTAATTCCCCTCCTCTTTGTGGCTCAAACTCCCCCCTAACGTACTACAGCTGGGGAGAGGGGAAAAAAATAGGGTCAAGGATCATCTTACTCCTAATACTCTAACTTCACTCCCTTCCTACCCTTCCATTCAACCCCCGCCTCACTCCAAACCTCATTCCATCACTGCAGCTCCCCGTTTTTCTATCTCTCCCTCCTCTTGTCTTCACTCCCACCCTTTCCCGTGCCCTCGGCCCGGTGCTAATTGGTAAATCTGTTGAACCATGCCATCCCAAACAATGAGACACCTGGAGCTCTGTCAAAACAAGTTCCTCTGCGCAAACGGCCTCCAGTGTTAATACAGCAGCGTGCAGAGCTGCAGATCCTGCTGTCGTCCTGCAGGTTGCAGATCAAGCCATCTGGGGGAATTTGTCAAAGATGAGCACACCAAATGAGCCAATTGGGGAGCGGTTCAATAGGAATAAAGATTAATCATCAGGACTGCATCTTACTCTTGATCCTCGTTCTTTGTGCAAGACAGCAATTAGAAAACTCTTACTATGACCAATGTTTTTTTCTTTTTAAAGTCTCCAAAGGTCAACCCTCAGTGTTTCAATGGAAACATCCCTGACAGGCCATCATCCAAGACTGGAGTCACACCTTAGGCTCAAGGACACTGCGTCCACACTGGTGCAGACAAAGGTTTGTTTGTAAGACACACACACACACTCACACATGCCGAAAGACAGACCGGCACACCCAAAGTTGATCCTGCCAGACCTTGTCAAACAAGTTTTAGCAAAGACAGAGGGAGGGAACAGAGGCAACAAGTTGACATGAAGAAAAGAAGGTTTTTTTTCCCCCCTCAACCAAGTCTACCAAACATGATTTAGCATCTTTTCTTACTTATTTATTTGAGTCATTAAGTGTTACGTCCAGACAACAAATGCTCCAGCAGAGTGTGCATAATCAGCAAGCAATTGATTAGTCAAACAATTCAAGTAGGCCCTCTAGAAGGCCATGGTTGCCTCAGAAGAGATTAAGCCTCCTCTCCTCTGGGTTTTTCGTAATGCCCAGCCTATTTCTGGCTTCACAGTGCCTGACTAAGGCGAATCCAAACAAGGCTTACAGAAGTCCCTCAGCATGTCAGCTCCGCGGCAGTAACGACACCAACTAACCTTACCTTCAGGCACCACTTTTTTATTACTTTGAGGTTTCTTAAAAACTGATTTAGAGGAACATTCAGTGTCAAACGTGGTTATCTCAGCTCTAAATCTTCAACCAGCGGATGCAAACATTGTTGTTTACTGCATATCTGCATTAGGAAAATCCTGTTAGCCAGTTTGTGTGAAGAAAGAGGGCTGTATTGAAAGCAAATGCATAGGAAAAGGCAAACACAAGAAGAATGCATGATGAAAGGAATGGCCTAGAGAGGGATGCTAGTAAACTGTTAAGAAATGACACAAACGGCCGATTGAACAAAGACAAATACGGTGCCTTTTCCACATCCTATTACATATAATAGGATGTCAATGTGTTCTAATGGGATTCTAATTGATAAGAAATAGGTGGTGCATAACTGTGGGAAAAATGGAGAAATTGATATTGAAAGAAATCTATAGGATGTATTTATAATCAGCCATCCTGAGCCTGCTGTATATCTTGTGGGTTAGAGTTCTACCACCATTTTTATTCTTCCATCCTAAAAGGTTCACTTAGATTGGATGCAGAGTATCTTGCCTCAGATCCTCAACTGGATTTCTGTTGGGCGTTTACACGGATCATTCTAACAAACCCTGCTGTGACCATGCTTGATATTAAACCACATTATAGCTCTGGCGGTAAATTATAGCATCTTCCTTCTAAAAGGTGCATCTTTTTGCACAATCAAGCTCTCCTCTTCAAGAATTATCATATTAGAGATGAGTATTGGCGAGGTGTTCCCAATACTTGGGTTACAATAAAATAATTTCACGATAGTACTAAATTGTGATATTCTACCCAACATCAAAAGTAGATGTAGAGATACGAAAACATGTTCTGTATATGTTCATTGGTAGATATTGATCATTCAGGTATTTTGGTAGACATCTTGTTAGGGGTTTGTGCGGTGCCATCTACCAGGGCGGTGATGGAATAGCGCATTTCCCCCACATTGTTTCAGGTATAAAAACATCAAAATAAATTAAACTACATAAGGTAAGGAGCTGAAAGATCGAAATTATATTGGTTGGACGAAAATCGTATAAATATCACCAAATCTATTTTCTCCCACACCACATATCCCCTATATTAAAATTTATTCATTTACCATGTCTGTCATGTCATCTTAATGCTGCGTCATATGAAACGTCATATAAGGTTCTCTCACCTGAGCTGGGGATTTTTGGCTTTTCTCCACAGCTATATCTTTCCGCCGTGTTCCTTAACCGCCATTTCCACAACCTTCTGAGAACCAATGCCAACCGAGCTTGGATCAGTTAACCGTGCCAAGCTTGGTTCCTTACAACCATTTAAACGCCAGCAAGGTCCCTCGCCTTCTAGTGGCGATCTACGGTACTACTAAACAAGCAAATCAACATGGCGGCTGCCGTAACATTCAGGAAGTTTGGTTATAGTCGTGATATTTCACTGTTTGTGGAGAGTCAGGCGAAGAAGGCAGCCTTTGGTGAATTTACTTAAAGTCGGCTTTTGGGCAGTGGATACAAAAGACGATAGTCTTATCAGGGCAGAAAACAATGACAGACGTTAAGGTTCATCACACTGCTAAGAAGAATCATCACTGGAAATCATGTGGCACTGTAGAGAAGCTTGTATTTTTACGAATGTCGGAAATTTCATGACTACGGAGGCCGACTGTAATGAGGTGACACAGTCTGCTCATGGGCCCTTAGTTATCTCAGAACTGAGCCAGAACTGAACCGCGGCGAGACCTACTGATGAACTAGTACCAGTTTAGCGCAGTTCAGTTGTGTCTGGGATTTACGCTCAACAGTTATCTCAGTTACCGTGCTCGGACCGATCTCGGCACGGTTTCAAAAGGGTAGTGTAAATTGGGCTTTAGTCTTCAAAGAAATTCTTATTTTCTAGTTTCCTCAGAAAAACCTCAAAACTACACACTCCTGAACTCTATTCCTACTTTATTTGGCGAAATGATCTGCTATGCATTTTATTTTAAGGTTTCAAAGCAAAAGGGGCAGAAACAAATTCCCAGCACAAAAATGAGGTGACTTTTTTCCTTAAAATTGTGTCCTAATTGTGTTTGGCTATAAAATGTAATCCCAATCGAACACATAGACGTTATTACTATTGGTTTGGGGAAACAGGAGGAAGAGTTCAAAGGTTACATATAGTTCTGAGAAGCACCATGCAGATTGAAATCCTAATAAAGCAGGAAAACGGCTCAACAGTTATAAAGTCATCACCAACACTAATCATCTTACATAAACATTTAAGCTCTACTGATTGCATATTATAAGACATTGCGGATATTCAGAAGCATATAAGCAACAAATCAGCAGCAATGGATGAGAATGAGATTAATCAACATGATTTAAGATTTTTCATTCACTACTTTTTCCTATTTAAAACAAATCAGTAGGTAATTTAAGTTTCAATCAAAATAAAGATAATTTAAAAAAGCAGATTATTCTTGGAATTCAAAGGTCTCTCACCAAATGAAATTGGTGAAGGCTCAGATCTGACTGTCCAGGGAATTCCCAGCAGAAGGGCCCCTGAAAGGCAAAGATGGACGTTCCCAAGTCACACAATTATATCAGCTCTCCATCTCTCCTTTTTATTCTTCACACACACACACACACACACACACACACACACACACACACACACACACAATCTCAGCAGACCAGGTTTTATGCAAAAAGAAACATGTTCGCATTGGGAAAAAAAAAAGCAGCATCCCCTGGCTGTTTTTACTTATTTAAACTACCACCTCATCCATGCTGGCTCACATATCTCCCCAGTGCACCCCCGACTCCTTTCTAACTCATTTTACACTGGAAACACAGGAGTCTGCTAGCCTATGAACTAGTTTTACAGTTGCCTGGTTGTTAAACCAATGTTTCAGTCTGGTAAAACATTTCACCTACTCAGCGTGAGCAGGGATGCTTCTGCTTAATGATTTGATCAGATTCTGGCACTAAATAAAATATCTTTTAATCCAAATTAGAGGATGAAGCTTAATCACTTCTTGTTGTTTTTTTGCATCCATGAAAAAGAAACCTAAATACTTTAAAAATGTATATTCAATAAAAAATGTAAATATACGCATTTCAATTTTGCATGGGACTATCTGAGCTTTAACTATCCTGCAACTAAAAGCAAAAGATGAAGTCATATTTCAAACAATTGACAAGAGAGAAGAAGAGGAAAAGAAGGTATAGATTGAAAACAAAAGATAGGATAAACTAAAAGTCAAAGAACATGCAAAGGGAAGCAACAAGGCTTTTTTTTAGTCTACTGAGGGGCTCTAGTACCTTAGAGCTACTGTGCACTCAGATCACTGGGTTTTACTTGTACTTGTGTTGACCCTCGGGTCAGCTAGATAGCTCCTCATAAAAGCTATTCAGTAAACACTGTGGTTTACTGGTGCAACGCACACACTCGTGCACGCTTCTAGATACAAATATCCATTATCCTCGTTAAAGTGCATTGCAGACGAAGAGTCACATATCTCCCCTGTGGGCTCATAGGGGTTATTTTTCAGGCAAATGTCATACCATAGCTGCTATATGAGAAAAAACCTTAGGGGGGTACAAATACTTTTGCAAAACCTTTTTTTTTTTTAAAACAAAGCCTATTAGGCATTTAAAATATCCCCAAAGATTCTTTTCGATGTCGAGGGAACGCAAAAAACACAAAGAAGAAGAATCTGCAGTTTGTTGTTGTGGGTTTGCTTGAGAAGCGGGCCAACATTGAGAGGACAGTCTGTGGGAACAAGCCGTCATCCAGACTACTGGACAGCAACAGCGATTGAGGTGCTCTCATTGTTGCTGTCACGGTTCCCGGGGCTGACGCCACGTCTCGTAGAGCTCGGACACTGGCCCGGACCGATGACGCGAGACTGACCCCCCGCCTGAACCCGGCGATGGCGGCAAATCATTACAAATGTTTTATCTAAAACTGAAATACAAAAATAATAAATACTGTAGCATCATGTAATCCTGCATACTCAGTATTTTTAGCTCCAGAGCCTTTTTATGCAGCAGAGGATGGATGGATGGAAGCATGCACAAACTAAAGGGGGGGGGGGGTTATTTGGATAAAGGGTTTAAAATGCAGCAAGAAAGAAAAGCTTAAGGTCAGCATAAGTTAGGGACAAAGAAAGCCTCTAAGGTAAAGATGGCGGAGTAAGGACAGTGCGTGGGTGGCGCCTGTTGTCTGTGGGGGTCGCTCATTAACTACAGGGAAGGCTGGCCCTCCCAGAGTCCCTTGCAATTGTCTGGACAGCCCAGGTGTATGGGGCAGACCACAGGAATCCCCCCTTTTTTTATTCCCCCACTACTGAAGGATGGACGGAGAAGTGGTCCCAGAAGGTGAATGTGATCCTTTTTGTTCCTCCTAACACTGAGCTAGAGTTGGGAGTTCTTTGACCCGCTACGGGAATCCACTGAATCATTGTAAAGCGTCCATTCTGAACGCTTAGCAGAAACACTGCACTGTTTTTCAGCCCCCTCTCCAGCCCGAGAAGCAGGTTAGTCTGAATGGGAACAAAATAAGCCAGTCCTGAAGCTGTAAAGGCTCAGGTGGGAGGTCCTGCACCCCGTTAAAATCAACGGATTCCAACACTTCCTCCATACTAATTGCGATACACTTGGAGCTCCCTCCCTCTCTCTCTCTTTCTCCATCCCTCCAAAGCTTATGCTTCACTGCCTCACACACACACAATGACACACACAGTAAGGTGCAGTTGGGAAATGGTTAACACTCCAGCCGTCCCCTGCTGCCAGTGAAAGCCCACAAAACAATGGAGACATTGTTTGGCCTGGGCTAGACTCTAGACTCCCAGGCCGTGTCCGTGCGTGTGGATGTGACAAATCAGTGTGTACGCTCTTAAAACAGGGAGGATTCTCCTCTTAAAGCTTAAGATACAAATTACTTGTGCTTAACTGGCTTTTAAACCTCAGCAGGAGCAACACATAAAAAAAGAAAGAAAAAAAAAACTTCTATCACATTCTGAGACTAGATGGTTGAATATTTCTCCGTCAGGTGACGTCATGACATCACGATACAAGCCTGAACTCCAGCAGAGGAATCCGTTGTGTTGATGTTGAAAATATCAACATACAATAACCTGAGTTTGTAGTTTTACTAAACAGCTGGTCTCGATGTGTCCATGTGATACAGTTACGACCAAATACTTTAATGTTTGTTGTTTCGGCTTCATGTCATGGACCAACATTGGTTGGTTTAAATCAGTTTACTTTATAAATAAAAGCTGAAACAAGCCTTTACATTCAGCCCTGTTTATAGTGACCACCATAAACTGATCCCTCTGATCCTGCATTGCATCACCGCCACACTGCTCAAACAACGCCCCACCTCCTTCTACTACCCAAAGAAATACACAAACAGCAAAAAGATGGAAACAAACGTGTGTTATCAATATTAGCCGAAATTTGAGGAAGGAGCTGAAACTGACTTCAACAATTCTAAATATTAATGCCAATATATCGCTCATCCAGACTCCCAACAATATTCTGATAACAGATTGAGGCAGAAATAAACTTTCCAAAGATTGGTCCTCCACCTTAACTAAGAGGTCAAGCAAAGATAAGCAGCCAAAAAGGCCAACGGTAACCATTGTTAAGGTGGGAAACAAAAAACAGAAGAAAATTAAGCTGCTTGACGAACATTTTACAACATGGAGGGAATTTCTCCGATTATATAACAGCAAATCCGAACAACCAAAAACAAAATATTCAACAAACAATACATCATCTCCATAGTAGGACACGGTAGTGGCAGCAAGGTAAGCTGGTCAGAGACAATCAGACAAATAATGGAGCTAAATATAGGGGGAACCTAGAGGTCGTCCTCCTAGAAGGAAAACGAGACCCAAGTTTGTTTGCGTCACATTTCAGCACAGCGAGCAATAAGATAAACTGCACTGGAACCAATGTTACCGCTAAGCTGCGCTCTCACGCAATCGTGCTCGCGCCTTTTCAGCACACAAGAAAATATATCATCACCAGTAAATCAATTCAGCGAATGACATTCTTTTCCATATCATTTTGAATCCGTATATAATTCGTCTTTTAACTCAAACCAATAAATAGATCTGCTATATGATAAAAATGAATACATTTGGGAGTTCTATTTGGATGAATCTGTTTAACATCCTGAAAAAACTGTTCAGCAATGTCCTTATTCAGCACATCAAAAAGCTACAGGCGCATTAATAAACAAGCCAACAGGAAGAAGAATATATGGCCACCATATTGCTATTTTTTTTCCTATAAAATGCACATGATGAAGCAAATCGTAAACTGGGGTCAATCAGCAGATTCCCAGATATGGAGTGCTAAACAGCAACTAGAAAAAGGATGAAACGTGATATTTGGACCACAATTTATGGCAGAGGATTAGGGCCACTGAAAAAAAAAAAAAAAGTTAACAGATTTTTACATTTTATTTCAGTTTAACATGGGAAAAAAGAATTCTGAGATTAACGTCAGAATTCTGACTTTTTTCCCATACTAAACTGACAAAATTTTTAAAATCATTAAAACTTTTTTTTTGTTTTCCAGTAGCCCTAATCCTCTTCCGTAACAATTGGATAGAAGATAAGACACGAAAAACTTATAAAACTTAAGTCAGATTTGTTCATGGGGGCGGAATAAAAATGTATGCCACACTTTTCAGATTTCTTCATGGGGATTTTATTTCCATAAAAAAATAAAATAAAATAAAAAACCTCTAAGGCAATTAAATTACAGGTGCACTTATAGTATGATGGAATTGAAATCAGATGGATTTTATTTTATTAATCGGCCGACTTCTTTCTGCCATCAGTTTTCGTTTATTTTGGCCCACCGAGGGAAGTTGATCTCCACTTTTTCATCGCATTAAATCCAAAAGTTTTGGTTTCAAAGACTGAAAATAAATAAAAAATACTTTTAGATGAAGCAAAGACTGGTGCAGCTTTCTACTTCTAGCATCATTCAGGCTTTCAAAAGTATCTAAGAAGGGTTAAGGAAACCTGCATGATAGAAAAAAATGATGTTCTGCAGGTTCAACAGCTAAAATTGCACATCAATAGGTGGATAAAATATTGAATAACTTTCAACCAATGATGCAAAAGTTCAGCAGCAACGGTTCTTAAGGCTGCCTGCGGGGTGGTCACACACTTCAAAAAGGATCCAGCTTGGCCTCCTCCGAGGGGCACGGCGAGCCGGGGCATCCAGCCTGCCCTGAAGGAGAACAACCGGGATGAGATCACTTCCTCTTCTCTCAGCTGATCCGCCAGTTTTCTCCAACCAGAGCTTTCCAGAAAAGCGTTTCCCTCCCTGTTTATTCCTCTATCCGAGCCCATCATCTGCAGTCGTTTATATATCTCTGCTTCCATCTGGGGCTGTTTATTGTGGTTTCAACCGTCTTATCACCAGCAGGGCAGCCTGCTCCAGTCTGCTTAAGGTTCAGGCAGACAGAGGTGAAAGTGCTTAAATATTTTTTTTTTGCATTTGCCAACAAAAACAAGCTCCCGTTGGCTAGTGGCATTGGTCGATAACAGCATCATGCACCTAAACACACACTGACTGATTCAACAGGAGGTTGTCTTAACAATTCACAGCAGCTGTGCAGCACCTGATCTCTCCTTTTTCTATATGTACAGCAGCATGCATGATGCAAACCAGGGAAACATTGAAGCCCACTTCCCTCCTCAGCTGGAGGTGGATGCTGAAGCAGCTCTGGAGAAATAGCCAACAATACGAGCGGCATTTCACATTCTGTTTCATCACTTCTACTAACAGGCGGCGGAGTAATGCTTCTGATCTCAACCAGCCTGCGTATCAAACACATCGCAAAGAAGCGGGTAATAGGAGCACAGATATAACAATGGTTTCTCTTGTATCGATCAGTGTCATTACATATTATATTTGCTTCGCCGCTCTTATTTGTTTGTTATAGTTTTTTTGGGGTTGTTTCTGCCTGCTACATAGGCCTGAAGAGTGGAAGGAAGGATAAAATAATGATAAATAATGGCTGGCGTTTGTTTTGGATGGCAATTTAACATCAAACAGCTTTTCCTTCCACTCAACTTTCTGTAAATACGCTTTAATACCCGACACTGAAAGGCAAACCTCTTTAGCAGTTAATTTCGTTGTTTCTGAAACCTTTAAGGTCAGCAGTCGTTTCCCATCACTCTACAAACTCAAACAAGATGAACAAAAATATATAAATCTGCAGGTTAGACCTGAAAGAAAAACAAAATTGCTGTCAGCCTGATGTGCTTTCACGTAAATATGACACAGACGTATTTTCCTCCGATCCCAGCCCAGGCCTTTGTCTCCTTCCTGTGCTTCATGCTCAACTAATTCTCCAGAGTTGTAGAACAACCTTCTGCACATAACTGTGTTCGTTCTAATTACAGGTCATGTCAGCAAAAACGACAAATGACGAGTTATTGTCTGGAAGAATGAGTACAAAATGTCCATCACAGATCCTAATAGCCAGAACAATGCAACTGTTCTTAAAGTGAAGGAATACATACGGTATATAAGGAGGCATTTATAGCCGCCTGAGTTATTTACATTAACCTGCAGAATTTGCTGCACATTACTGCTTTAACTGCATCAGGTGAGCTGGGACTATTTTTCTCAATATCGCCTAAAAATATAAGGCTAAACTCTTTGAATAGAAAAAAAAAGAACATTTCGGATGATAACAGTCTGTATTGGCTTTGTCTTGTCTTTAAAAATAACTTGAGACAACATTTCTGTTTTAAGTAAGCACCGTTTCCTATTTTAAGACTTGCTTCCTTAAATAGCCGGCGGGATACCAACGCAGGCGTCGCTTCGCCAGCTTTTTGAGAAGGAATTTATAACAGACCATAAAAGAGGCTGTAATGATTAAATGTCAAATGTGACTCAGAAGGGGACAGGGTGTCTCAACAGAGTAATCTGTGTGATAAAAAGAACCGAATTTTCCTGCTTAAAGCTCCAGACCTTCAAATGACCAAATTGACAAAAAAAAAAAAAGTTGGACTGGTTTCCATTAAAGAGTGTTTAGTCCAAAACAAACAAAAAAGAACAAAGTTTAAACAAGAACAGCAACTAGTATTGCTCAGAGGCAATAATGGTCACAGCAGATCTACTTCTCCATCCCCACACATTGATTTTCCTCACTCACCATGTGACCACATACATCTAACTCCTTATGTCAAACATCTATTGACCTCTTGCAAACTTTCAGCATCCAACTAACCACTTTCAGCTGTTGCTTTTAGAGTTGGCAGATATCGGCATGCCTAAGGTACAAGCTGTTATTTGTACGCACTGTCAGGCCAACCCTGCAACACCTCAAGAAAGTCTGATAAAGGATGGAGGAAAGGAATGCCCACGCTTCCCTTACAGACATGTGTGTTTTGCAGCCTGGTGTTTCCTACTAAACTGCAATAAATTCTCCATAAAAATCCCACTAATTGCAATCGTGACTTGGGAGTTATCGTTCTCTGAGATTACAGGCGACATGTCTGGTTCAAAGAACAACAGGTGCGTCTGCCACGGTGTCTCTACCGCTGCCACTCACCTCGTGATCAACCAGTCCACAACCACAAAGCCTTTCAGTGTCCACAAGTGCACTTTGAGGAGAATTAGTGTGGCCTGTGTGTTAGTGGCTGTGATTTAGGCGAAAAACAAACACAGGTGTCCAGTCAAAAACAGGCGAAGAAGGAGGGCAGGAGAAAAAATAAAAAAAAGGTTGTTTCTCAGATGGTGAAAGAAGGACCGATTGGAGGATTTACTTACGACGATGTGTGCCGGTGACGGGGACCTGGCATCTTTAAGTGCTTGTCTACTCTGCAGACCTCCTGGTTGAACATCTAGAAGGGGCCATTTCATCTGTAGGTACTGAATGGCAGAAAGGAAACAGAATGGAAAGAAAGAAAACAAAACATGTTAACAATGCAAAAAAAGGGAGGGGTGAAACCAAAGGAAGGGGGGACCAAACAAAAAGAGGGAGACATTTCTCAACAAGTGCACGGGGTGTAAAAACTAAAAACAAAAAATATATGGAGACGCAAATAAAAACTTTAAGGCAGATGGTGGAGGAGATGAGAATGGCCTGAAGCGTGCATCTGAGAGTCATGCAGGAGGCGCACACAGAAGCCGTGTAAAACTAAATAATGTATCGCTTTCTTCTTTTAGATATACAAACCGCATTCTCTTCAAGCCCCAAAAGTCCATAACAAAGCTTTAATTTACTTTTAGGCAGCAGACAGGTGATTTCAAATATCCCTGAGTCACTTGTGGCGCTAAATGAGAGCAACGTCGTCTGGTTGGTTTTTTTCACGGCTTTATGGTGACCTCATGTCATCAGTTGGACAGCTTTTATTGAAACTCATAAAAAGAGGCAAAGCGTGGTCTCTCACCACGCTCCTGTGAGGCTAAACCTCCTGACTGCTCCCATAAATGATTGACTTGGCCTCGATCTGAAGTCAGAAAGTCTGACATTCCCCCTCCCCACCCTGTTTCTCTTAACACACTTACACCAAGATAAAAAAAAAAAGGGAAATAACAAAAACACACTGGTAGGAAGAAACAGGAGAAACATCTCTATGTAGAATCATCTGTTTTTTTATTAACTTGGCTTTTGTTTTTTTGTCTCATCTTCTCACTCTCTCAATGGCGGTTTAAAGCTGTTTTTGTTTTCTTTGATGGATCATTTTCATTTCCAGGTAGTGAGAGTTTAGCCTTGATGGTTCTTGGGATGTTCTTTAAAACTCTATCCAGTTCTCTTTCACCTAAAGGGTATATTTACCTTTTTTAAACAGTTTGGCCAAATGGTAATATTTTACTTCTAGGTAGGGCCTTATTTGGACTTGGGTATTGTTTAGAAATGACTCACAGTTTACCAACATATAGGTCAATTCAAAATCATTCTCAGATCTTTACCAACTCCCCTGACCTGCCCAAAAGTAAGTATTTGTCTAACCAATGCGTTGTTAAATATAATTCTCACACAGACACTAGCAAATGTAGTCAACTATGGTTAAAGTAAATCCTTTAACCTTAACCGTTCTATATTCACATTATTTCTTTTAACATATGTCCAGTTCTGTAATAATTTTTTTTTTCAAATTAATTGAAGTTGTGAGTATCACTATTGAACTGTAAAGAAAAAAACTTCTAATTCAGATAAATAATGTAAAAATGGCAAAGTTAATGCGAAATCCAAGGTAGAACTTTAGCGTTTTGAATTAAAAATAATCAGACAAAAAAATAAGGTGAAAGACTGACTCATTTAAGAACTGTCTGCAGAAAAAAAAAAAAAAAGTATTAGATAAGGTCTTCAGAAACCGACTCAAGAAACCGAAGCAATCACTGGAGTCAGGTAATTAATGCAGGAGGGCAGCGGGCCTGCGTTGTAACCTCTGTGCCAGATCCACTCATTAAACATTTGGAAGAGTGTGCAACCAAAGAGCTGTGACAAGTAAGCCTGAACTCTGAGCTGGTCGGACACAAACTTTTTTGACATGATCAAAAACAATCCGAGGGGAAGCCTTTCTTCCCGTCGTCTCAAAAACCAATTCGTGACTCACTGAGATGTTGCCCTAATGACTGGAGTAGCTTCTGTTACATTTGGCCATAATTATTGTAACCCGGGATCACGTGTCGGCGCTAGGCGACAAAGAAAGTTTCAGAAATTGCAGTCCGTTCCTCACACGATCAATGATGTGCAGAAGGAGCGGAGATAATTACCCCGAGACATTTGGTTTCTTTGTGTCCCCCATCTTTGCTAAGGTGGTCGCTAGTTTATATCCGAACGTTCCTGTTTGGTTGCGAGTGTGTGCGTTTGCAGAGCTGGCTGGAGAGTGAGTGTGTCGCGACCCTTCCTGAGACTGAGTTTAAATCAGTGGTAATTAGCCAAGAGTTCAATGTGGGGTTTCCAGCCAGTGGAAGACGCTGGAGGGAGTTATTGACTGCGTGTCCTCAGTTACAGCCCTGGCGCAGAGAAAACCGCCTGCTGCCGGGTCGCTCTCCAGCATCATTTATGACCCAAGGACTGCTTTTACTGCACTAGAACTGTTTATGCTTGTTTGTATGACTATGAGTGGAAAAAGGAACGCTTGTAAATGCTCCTGTTGGTTTTTTCATGAACCTCTCCCCCCCCTTTATCCACTCTGTGTATTCATATCTAGGAGTAAAAGAGGAGGGTGGCTTTCTTGCAAAAAGAGAAGAACAAACAAAAAAAGCAGAAGAGGGACAAAGATGTCATCTATAAATGTAATTTAATATAGGTGTTTATTGTTTATGAGTGGACCAGGCAGCTCAAAGTATTGGCTGACAACTGTTTTCAGCCCAGTTTTACACTTAGCTGGAACTGATCCCTTATTGGATGATGGTCATCATTTTTTTTTTATGCAAGTTAATGCATAATTTCTAAGAATTAGGCCATTGTGTTAGTGTTCCTGAGCAAAGAGGACCTAAAGTTAGTTATTCTTGTATCAATGAGGGAAATAAAGATAAATTTAGGAGAAACAAATAATTTTCTTTAAGTGAAAGTTATTTTCTAAGGTATTTTTAACCATTCAGACAGCTTATTTTAAGCCAAAGGCTTTTGCGAAGAACATTAAACTTTACAGCAAAGTACCTCAGTGTTCTCTTATGAAGAGTTTAACTGTTTTCTTTTGGCAATCCTGTGGATATCTTACAGTGATATAGAGATTTATAAATTAGAATTTTCTACTAATCATGGCAGACACAAATTGAGGACATAAAAAACGGTAAAAGTATTTTTTGTGAAATACTAACACAGTCCGGCTCAGCTGCAGAGCTATGTAGCATAAACTGCCCCACTCACACTGTGACACGACCTTTGGTCAACTTTATATGAACCCCGTTGATGTGAATATCTATAAAGAAAGAAAAATAATGCCCGAATCATTGGTAGGATGTCAGAGCAACATGCTTCTCCGCTTGGCGAATTTTCCTGATTCAGTCGTGGAAAAAAAGTTGCGGCATCTCATCTGTACACGTGCTGACAGATGCAAATTCTGAGACACTGCTGCAGCCGGGACAGGGGTCAAATAAGAGGACATGCTGAAGAGACTGGGAAGGAGCATGAAGGTGACCCCACGCCCCCCCTCCAGAATGTTACACCAAATGAGACGAAGGATATTGCAGCACATGCCCTGATTAAGTGGCTCCACTTCAGCCTCACTGCTGCAAATGCTCGCACACGCTAAGATTTTATAAGCGCGGGGTGGGGGGGCTTAGAGACCGCCTCTTACCTCTGGCCCCCTTTCTGCCTCCCTTCTACCAGTCTGGTTCGCTAACAGAAACACTGGCTGGGCTCGAGTAAGGGCGCGACCTCTGACCGCCCCTCCCTGGGCTGCGGCGAGCCCCTCCTCACTTCCCCACTCAGCGACCTAAAAATTCTCCTGCTGTTAGAGAGGGGGGCCCCCCATGTAACTCAAGAGCCATTCCAAAGTGACAAATTGCTCCGGAGTTCCAGGATAACTCTCTCTCCTTCTTCTGTCTCACCCCTCTCCCAACCCCGCCCATACACAAACGCTAACCAGCTCCCCCCCAACCGGTAGCTGTGCTCTCAGAGCGCCACTTCTTCCTTCTTCTTTTCTTGCCCCCTGAAGTTGTCCCCCCTTTCTCACCAGGCTAGCCCCACAATGGGAGCTGAATGACTCAATTGTCTCTTATGAAGTGAAAGACTACGGAGTCCTCTAAATCCTTACACAGGGGTGAACTCACCCTCCCCGACCCAGTTCTCCAATCATGGTCTGGATTATCAAATATGAGACTTATTCAAGACAGATGAGAAAAATTTCTGGATAGATAGATTAATTTGGTTTCACCCTGGAATCTATGTTTTAATAGGAACATTGCCAGCCATCTGTGGCTCACTACTGCTGTCCTGTTAGGAGCCACAGTTTGTTCCCTCAGATCCACACTTTTGGTCACCACAGTGAAAACAATCCAGGGCTCTGGTTGTAGTCACTAGCAGAGAGGGGAGCGGGATAGGGACCTGAGCTGGTCCCTTTCTTACACACAGCACTTGCATCACTGAATTGTAACCTAAAACAGGTCAGTTTGGTCCTGCCTGGTACTTGTGGTGAATTTCAAAACAGTGGCTGAAAAATGTAAGCCCCATAAAGCAATATCCTGATACAGAGGATAAACTCCAGCGTTCTAAGACTGCTTTCCAGATGAAATTGGCTGGTTTTTCAAACTCGGGTCGACTCGATTACTATCAGCAGTTGGCCCCTTTCCCATTTGGCAGAATAGCTGGGTCTGACCACACTCTTGTTAAGATGCTTGGCCTCTGTCCCTCCAATGCTGCATGTCTGGTAACATCATAATGCTAGGTTAGCGTTGATGACCTCATCAGTGTGAATTCAGGAAAGTAAACAATTGAGAGTAACATGGAAGGGAGCTGGGCATAGTAAGAGTCCTTTATTGTTCCACACTTTTGTTCATCTAAATCCCTCTCATCAGTGCTATGCCATGTTTATTTAATATAAACTTAGTTGTTTTGGCACAACTAGCATGATGTTGTGACGTATATACATTGCCCTCAAGGGTATCTCGTAAATAATTGTAAATAATCGTAACGTAAATTTAGGGTCTGTTGTTCCTACTGTATGCCGATCGGAGCAGAGCCGATTGAGGGAGATTCTAACGTCAGTGAGACGTTCCCACTGCCAATAAAAGCGGATTTTTCAAGGTTTTAAACAGGTTCTATTGCCTTTGCAATATATTCGCAATTTAACAAAAGGTAATTCTGTAATCCCGGAAGCACCCAACTTTAATCAAACTATATTTAACAAGTAAAATACACTAATTTGTTCCAATCAAGCCCATGGGTTGGTGGTAAAACACTTGTAGTGGGTTTGTCGCAACACATAAAGGCAAACAGAATTTCTGCTAGCACACAGATCCATGCATGCGAGTAGGAGAATGTTTTTTTTCAACAACAAAAAAAATACAGTAAAGTCCTGCAACAATGGACTCTGAACAGGCAAGCTTTAAAAAACTGAAAGTCTGGGGTGAACCATTTTCAGTATAAGCCTGGGGTTAATCCACAGGAAAAATCAAAATGATATTGCAATCACAATTAAGATTTTTAGCAAAATCGTTCCTAGCTAAAACACTGTACTAAATTATGACCTTAAAAGCTGGGCATTTATAGGTTAAGACTTGTTCTCTTTTGGTTTTCACATGACATGTCAAATATATGAACAAATATTTCTCTATTTTAATATGATTGAAGTACCTTCAGTAAAAGCATTGCCAAGCATTTAACATTAAGGCATTTCATAAAATTGACGCTGAATTTTTCATCATCTAACCTGCTAATCGGAGATTGGAGGTGATCAAATAAAAATGTTCAGATCCAGTTTTTGCATTTCCAGAGAACTGTTATAGTGCATTTATCGCCGTCCACAGCCAGTTCCCATCTGATGTCCTCATCAAATGCTGACTGACCGGAGCAGCAGCCACTGCATAGCTTGTCCGCTTTTGTTTTGGATTAGGAGACAAATCAAACAAACTGAGTTGCTTATATGCCAATGTAGCTCACACACACTGGTGTCCTCTGCAGCAGGCAACCACGCAACAAATGATGAGCACCAGTGGGGCATTCCAGACATGTGTGCTATTTGAGTGTAGGGGGACTCATCGAAAAGGCAGATAGCAGCTTTGGTTCACAATCAGCATATGGATGCTGGGTGTTGCTCCAGAGAGGCTAAAGGATCTTCAGGCCATCTGTGGCTCCCTCTCCATATCACTCACACAACATAGCTTTAATGGGATGTTATACATTCAGAGTTACCCCCCCTTAATCTCCACTTAAACATCCTCTTAATGCACCTTTACTTACTCATGCTTGAACAACAGATCGCGCCCATATTTGACAAACTCATGGCCAAATGGCTCAGCTGGAGAGCCCCACAGAGATTGGATTGACAGCTTGCAGATTACACCAATCAAACTGCTACTATAAAGAGCTTTATTTAAGTCTGGAAATGATCAAGGCTGGTAAGATGAGCCTATTCAAAAGCTCAGTAAGTAAACAGCTAAGAGCTTAAAAGATTAGTTTATCCAGTTTGACTACAATTTTATCCCTTGAAAAATGAGAGCTGAGCATATTGTCTCAATCTGTGGCAGATTACGCCCGCGGTCTTTGTTGTCACGCACAGGTGCAACTGAATAGGCAGCGACATTCTTAAAGTAAATAAAGTGAACAGAAAAAAAGGTGAAAATAACTATTCTTCAGTGAGGCAAAAAGAAGCCTTGTGTAAAACGTTTTAGGATAGATAAATGGATAAATAGATAGGATAAGATCTAAAGAGAAAATAGGACACAGAATACCCTTTATTCTCCCAATAAATTCAGGCATCTTAGTGGCAAGACAAGGAGAAAACATGTCTGAAGCTGCAAGACATGTAAGACCATGGCTGATGTTCACCTTCCAACAGCACAGCAACCCTAAACATAGCAAAACCATGTGTTACAATGGCCTAGTCAAGGTCCTGACAACCTATGGCAAAATATGAAAATGTGTATTTCTAAACTATATCTCTCCAATATGCCTGGGCTTAAGCTTCTTTGAGAAGAACCATGTGCAAAATGCTTAAAAAAGACAAAACCCATGCAGTATCCCAACTTGGATACAGCACATATTTATACCCTTTAAAGTTTGTTTGTTTTGTTTATTTCATAAAAAAAAAAAGCAAAAGCCCTTAATTATTTGCCGTTTAATAATTATGAAATAAGTTGCATAACTCTATAACATAAAATCCCCATGAAGCATATCAGTTTGTGGTTATTGACAGGACTACATTTAAGCGGTATTAAGTCCATACAGGCTTTTTCTTTAGAGAGGTGAAGCCAATAAAAGCAGTGCAAGACTTCCTTGATAAAACTGAGAAAGTTAGCCAACACTAGAGGGCCCTTCACAGCTCCTTTGGTTCTACTAATGCACATTTTATGAGTAAATATTAAAAGGAGAAAAAAAAAAGAAAAAGCATCCCACCTGCTCTGATAGCCAGAGGCATTTTGCAACCACGAAAATAAAAGTGAAATGTGGGAAGGCCTGGGGTTTGCTTGCCCTGGGGCGGGAAGGGGGTCCACTGGGCCCATATTTACTCAGAAGCCAGACCGCTGGGGGGTTCCGCCGGCTCTGGCAGCTCTGGGGCCACCGACCTGAACCAAAACCTAACCTCCAACGCCGGTAACCTCCATCTCAATCCCAAACTCCCCTTCTATTCTTTTTTCTAACAGAAAAGAAGTGAACCTGATACTTTCCAACAGGCCTGTCATTCCACAGGGGGAAAGGGAGGAGGTGTGGGGGCGCATGTGACCTTTCCTTTCCCTTCTACCAGACTCAGAGTTTGCCTGCCCTATAAAATGAGGCTGTAGACACAGGCTTGTGCAACGGCTATTGTTAAAAATATCCGAGCGTTTTGCAGCCTTTGAGAAAAACAAAACAAAAGAAGCACTCGGCTTTTTAGCCGATATGTTTCAGGGCTGTCCTTCAGACATGTTTTCATGGACACCTGACTTTTATCAAGCCTGTTCTGGTAGTTAGTTTCGCTCTCTTGAACACCGGTCCATGTGATAAGTAAGGCTCCACTCTGACACTGTTTACTTAGCAGGTGTGGGCAAATGTGCTGTTCAAACACCAGCTGATTGACCGAGAAGTTTCAAAGGATTGCACAACACGAGGCGACACATTTCTTTCCAACAATTGTTTATTTAAATCAACGTGCCCTTTTTTTTAAATATGATATTACCTGGATTTGCATACCATCCTCCTATGGAACTTGGATGGCAAGGATTCCAGAACAGACCAGCTTCACAGCATGTTAAAAAAGAAAACAGGGCTCCACATCCAACTTTTGCACCTCTTTCTCTTTTAAGAGTTCTTCTTGGCTGCTCTATAAATAGTGGCATGGGTGGGGGTGGGGGGAGGGGGGATTGGTAAAGGCCAACTGGAGTTGGTTGATCTTCCATATGTTTTGTTAATGAACAGTCACTATGCTTTTTCTTCCAGGTGTCGATTTCTCCCAACTTCCCAAAGCTACACACACACTGATCTGTGCCTTAAATACTAATACAACCTGAGCTTTGTGGTGCTCTTAATTCCATAAAAATCAGTGCAGCAATTATGCTGTTGTCTTAAAATGGTTAAGTCGGTAGTCATAGAGATCTAACTCAATATAACAAACCCATGTCAAGCATGTTCAGATTGGTTTTCATTCTGTTTTGGACGTTTCTTTCCAAAACCAATAAATATATTCCAGAGTACATCTGCATATTGATACTAATCTGTCTGAAAACCAAAATTATTTCCTTTCTTTTTAAGAGAATCACTCCTTCAGGCTCAGTCCAACTTGACCCTTTGATTAAAAAAAAAAAATATACTATGCAACAAGTACAACTCTTTTGTTTAATAGTGATATAAAGAAGAGAATCATCAGCAAATAATGTGATTCAGTGAGCTCAAAAGCTAGAGATTTAAGTCACTTAAGAAAAGTTTACTGGTTAATATCAGATTCCAATTTTCATTGGTCCCAGGTGCCGATTGCAAAACAAAATGTAATTTAATTTGACTGTTAAACGACATGACAAAAAGTAGCTTCCACAACTGCCAAATTTAAAAATAATATTTACAGGAATTCAAATATGATTTATACCCCAGAGCTTTTCACTAAATATCAAATAAAGCGTTTTTTTATTGCATTGAAGTAATATTTCATCATTTATAGTTCTAATCTTTTTGCTTTACTATGTCACACTTTGTTGTCAAAGTATAGTATTTTCCTTTCTTTTCATCTGATGCCCCAATTCATGCATGCAGTGGGAACAGTATGTACTATGTTTGATAACACATTATTTACAGCAGCATTCTTTGATCCGCTGTCAGGAATTGTGCCTGTCACTTCAAGAAATATTATCTACCAAAAGGAGGTCACTCAGCGAGTTATTTTGGTTTGATCAGTGACAAAATTCTTTTTATTTCCATAAATCAGCTGGCCAGAATGGTGATCAAAGGAAGCAAGATAAAAATCTTCAGAAAATAGTAAGGATGTGCGAATTCAACATTTGTATAATTTACCTCACAGTTGGTTAACAACATCTCTGTACCACTAGAAATAACTGGATGCACAACATTTTAGTCCACAAGAATAAAATGGCTACAGGTATGAAACAGTAAAGGCCAATTTATGCTTCTGACGCATAGCCTCTGCAACCGTCAAATCTGTCTCTGTGCGCAACCAAGCCCGCTCTGCGCCATCGTCACGCACCTCAAATCCTGACTACGGGTTGGACGGTCAGGTCACAAACCCGCGTAGACCTCAAGCGGAAGTGCGAAGACAAAAAACAGCTGTGATTTGTCCTTGCTATGCCTTTCCGGATGTCTATCTAATCGACCTTCTCTATTCGGTGCCAGGGTGCGCCATTTTTAAAAACCAAGGAACAACTACAATGGACAACTACGAAGAAAGGTTAATCGGTCTTTTTGCCAACTCCATAAACAGAACCTGTTCCTCTTCGATGTCTAGCTACTCTACATCCATCTCTGTGACCGTGACATCTTGCAAACGCGCCATTGTTGCTTTGGAAGATAACAATCCCGCCTACGCTGCCAAATTCTCGTGACTCTCCACCAAAGTTGTTGCAAGTTCTCGAATAGGCTCCCCCTTGCGCTTTGGCGGCAAATTGCTGCGCGTCCCTAGAAATTCCAGACCGAAGCTGCAGAAGCATAACAGAAAAACTAGTTCACGACCAGACCCAAGCGACATTTGAAGTGTGCGGTTGCAGAAGTATAAGGCAAACAAGGCAAGGTTAGAGGTTTTCCAGTGTATGACCTGATTATCGCCAATATAGAGCAACACTAACCTATTTAACCGAAAAGCCTGTTATAACTGACGGCTTGTTTATCTAGATTTATCTGAACTTAAAACACAGACGTTCTGTACTAACTCTGAATTTATTTTTAAACACATCTAAGATACTTCATATATGTAATTGCGATTACTACAAATTGTGATGTTTCTTTAAAAAAAAAAAACAACAAAAACATCCTCACCGAAGAGTGGTATCAGCTCAACCTTAAACTGCTAAAATATGCTTAGGTTTCTGACTGGAAAATAAAAGAATTTGGGCATTTTCAGGGCTGATGGGTTTCAAAACTGTCTTCCAAACTCATCATTGTCACAGAGGCTGCAAAATGTGGTGGACTACAATCAAAACTGTGTCACCTTTGCTAATAGATGTCGTAATGGTGACATGAAGATTGAAATCCCAGAGGAAAGGTGATTTGGAAATAAAAAAGGTTGGGAAATCTATATGCTTGTTACACACCTACCTTTTTTTTTTTTTAAAGAAAAGTCTCAGGGGTGAAATGATGAGAACTAAAAAAGTCTGAACAGCAGCTGAGCTGTGCTAAAGGAGAAGGAGTAAAGCCAACTGCAGCGCCCACATTGTGCCGGAGAGCGCTGCAATTGGTATTGTGCTAGAGGAGAGCTGAACGCTGCCCTTGATGTTGGGTGTCTGGTTTTGTTCCGCGAGAGTTCACCATGAATTAGTTAAACGGCAGAATGGATATAAGGAAGCTACGAAACATGCCTCAGAGGGAGAGTGTGTACACACACGGTGGTAGGCTTAACAAAGACTTCCGATATTCTGAGAGCACTGCGCTCTATCACAGAATTCCACCTACGCGAATTCATCAATCAGAAAGCAGCACATTGAAGGCATCACACGCATATACCGGCAGACAATTAATATGAAGAAGAGAATCATACGAAACAGCTGGGTTTTTTTAAGCCCCATTCACGTGTGCATGTACGCCTCAAAGCGGCTCAGCCTCCATATTCATGAGGCCCAATTCTTCACCAGACCTAAAACCTAAGATTTTAATGGTTTCAACCAAACAAAACTCACCTTAACCAAACTACTAGGAGAGTTCATCAGTTTTCAGTCAGATTAGCTTGTTAGTGTATTTACAGTGATGCTGCAGAAAGATCCCACAGAAGCAATTACATGCTCACTCACACAGTGGGGTAGCGCTGCTTTGCCACGGCAGCTTAATGAATAAATAAGTAATAAGGACTTGGTTATTGGAGCTCATTAAAATGGCTCATGCTTCCAAGACGAAAAAAAAAAGACTTGAAGAGGGTCAGGTGAGGGTTGTGGCGCAACTAGGGCCAGGTCACCCTCACCACCAGGTAAACCTCCTCAACCCATAGGCGACCTGACCATGGAGCTTCTGCTCTCACCTTCACATAAAGTCAGTTGGTTTTTTGCACTCCCTGATACATCGTTATGAATCTGCACACACACAGCTGCAACCACATGCTCAGAAACGCACACCTCTCATAGTTAATTACCACTTAGCTCAATCACGTGGTGATCCGGCCATAGAGTGCCCCTCCTCCCTCCTGCCTCAACACAAACACCGGCGCACATGCCAATTATTGATGAATCTTTAATATGCCGTTTTGCAAAGTCTACATCTCATTTCCTTCCACTGAGCAGACGATTACACATCCAGGAGAGGCTTTGGCGTCTTGCATATTACGCTAAAGATATTGAGTGAGAGCAGATAATCTGCAGCATCATTGCAGGGTTGGAATAAAGTGGCCTGCATCATTTGGAGACCTTTTTTTTTTTATTTTAAAAAAAGCTGCCTCCTTTTTTTTCTTTTTGCATCTCCAGGCTAGGTCTATATGAAAAAAAAACCCAGAAAAAATCCCACGCCGCGATAACGTGTCAATAATGAGCAGAGGCCATCTATTGATCAGCTTAATTTTGCATCTATTAGCAGGGGAACGGTTTGCTCCGGGGGCGAGGGAAGCCGGGCGCTAACACGCACCGACAGGCTGGATGGAGATCATTACAACTGATGTTCACACACACGCTGTGATTGACATGGAGATAAGGCAAGAGAGAGCCCGGGCTCGCACGCCTCCCCGCACACTAAGCTAATGATACGCCGAATGTGTGCTTGGCGTGCGTGCAGCGGTGTCTGCCTATCTGGAGAAAGAGAAGGGGGGAAGAGGAGAAAAGACGAGAAGAAAGACAGGCCACACGCCTTTGCTAATTGGCACAGTCAGACGGCGACGATCATGAAGGATATGGAAGGAAAAAAAACATTTAGTGGCATACCTCAGCTTTCTAGATCACCTCATCAAGTCGGTGTCATTTGAATACAGTTGATAACTTCCTGAGAAAAACATGGCTTTGACCTGGATTCCTCAGCTTCCTCTCACACTTTCTTCATTTAAGAAAGGGACTCGGTTGAGTTGTTCATTATGAAAATCGTTTTTTCTTCACTTCAAGCTTTTAATGTCAAAACAGAAATCACAGCAGCTTAAAATAACTACAGAGATAACCTCTGCTTTTATATGAATGCATCCACCTTGGAATATTTACATTAAATAAAGATTTCAGGTCAGATTATGGTCACTTAATGCCATCAATCAATCGAGTACATAGAGATAGTGAACACATATTAAAGAACAAGGCCTGGCCAATTATTCACTAGTGCATGTAGCCATACCACCATTCATACCTAATGCATATCAACACAATCTTAGAATTTCATTTTTTTAAGTCACTTTGATTTGTAGGGGGATAAATCCCATGTCAAGAATTAACTGTTTTAAAGATTTTTTTAAGATAAGACAATAAATTATATGATATAAACGCAGCTTAACTATGAATTATTATGCTTTTTTTTCTTTTCCTGATATAATCGCCAAACATGCATACTTTTATTACTCAATTTTTAGTGTGAGCTGTTAGAAAAGGCTTCATCAAACGATATTACTCAATTACAGAACAGTTGAAAATAACTGACTCATCAATATTAACCAACCGATAACATTAACTTTAAACAGAAGCAGACAGAAGTGCAGTGTTTCTATTAGATGTTTAAGTCCTATATTTTAGTTGCAGGTTGATATGTTTAGCTATTTTTTATTTTAAACTGGTATCGGACTGATTTCTGATATCAATATCAGATTGGGACATCCCAGTCAACTATTGTCTATATTTTTCTGTTTTAACATGATCAGACAGTTTAGAAATTATGGATTAATAATCCACAATTTCCTGTCTTGAGGAGTACCAATATGACCATACAATGTGTAACTTCTATTAGAAAAGAAAAGACTTTAGTCGACGCCGTTAAAGGAACGGTAGAATCCACTCGTCTGGACTTGGCGAGAAGGAAAAATGGCTACTTGCATAAACTTGCTCACATTTAGTCATAGCAGCAATTAAAAGGTTTACAACAACTCAAACGGTGACAAACAAGGCTGGGCCAGGACTCGAGCTTATCCTGCAATGACGCACGCTGACGGTAAGGGAGGAATTTGAGTACTGCAGCAGAGAGTGGCATCTTGGGTTCATCGAGCCGCCAAAAGGACAAAAAAGATCTCAGCTAACAGGCTGCGCTACTGACATCCTTTTGGGTGGAGTATATAAACAGCAGAAAGAAAGCTCAAGGTTACTATTTCTAATAGTGGTGTAGAAAATCAAAGTGAACACAAAATACTGATTATCTGCTTCATTAACTCAACGATAACTCCTTATTTATAGCAAAAGCTTTTTTTCTTCCTATATATATTGCTTTACCTGCCTCCGTTCCTAATTAAAAAAAACAAATAATGAAAGCAGTTAGATAAGGTTCTTAATAAAACAATGGTATCACAAAAAAAATGTTTTAGAAGCTCAGAAATAGTAAAGGAAAGTAAATCTTTTCAGCAGTTTAGGAGCAACCCTGTGAAACGGGTTTGCATTCCGAGACGTGTTTATTAATGAATATAAGTTTTAGGTCAATGGATTTCGAACAGGACAAAGGTTAGAGATTTTCGGAGATATCCGACTATCAGACAGATTCCAGCCCAAAAACTCAGGTTAAATGCGCCTTTCAACAGCATAGAAGTAGAGAAAAGAGTGGCCTTTCCACCTTTGCTGTAGCAAAAGGCGGCTGCATGATGGCCACACAGATAGGGACGAATTTTACGAATTTTTAAAAAAAGGACACATCTGGGTACCCTGTGTAAACCATCAGTCTACCTGAATTTTTATAGCCATGCAATCTTGTTTTATGCCGGATAGGTTAGAGCTTAGGTCAGAGGAATGACAACAAAAAGGAAAAAATACCATCCAAAAAAATAAAAAAAACACCCTCGTCTACAAACTGTGTGTTTTTGTCAGCTGAGGGATGCAGCGAAGGGATCGAGGGAGCAATGGGAGGAGGAAGGTGAGGTATGGGGGGAGGAGAAGAGAGGGGAAAAAAAAAAAAAAGCCCTCAGCCAAGCCATCAAGTTGAACATTGAACTTCACAGTAGTAGCTGCCTTTCTATGCTCTCCTTTTGATGTTACCTCCAAAGCAAAGGATCAAAGGCTTGGAGTGTGGCGTGGGGAAGTCCCAAGCTCTTAGCCTGCCAGCCTGTTATATATGCAAAAGTCTACGCCAAAAGAGAGAGAGTCGGGCAAAGAGGAAGAGACAGAGAACACGAGGTGCAGGAAGCCTGCATGGAATGTGGCTATAGCTGCCTCTTTTTTTTTTTGTCTAATGAACGACACGAGCGTGACGCAATCAGACGGCTAGTTGCAGTATGACGAATAGAGGTTACGGAGCGCACGTTTTAAAAGAAGGGGTTGGCGATATAAGTGTCAGGGGTGTTTGTGGAACCTCACAACGAATACCTACTCCCCTCCGGTTCCCCTTTACACCCAAACTCTGGCTGCTCTCCAACTTCAAGGGGGCTGAGAGAGAGTGTGTCGTCTTGACATGAACGTACGGTAAGGTGTGCTGTTAAAGGGACGACTAAAGTAAACACAGAGTGCACATGAAACCCTGGTTGTGTCTCACTGGAGCGGAGACACACTGTGGGCTCAGCTGGGCCAAAGAGCGGAGCAGAGGTGTGCTGAAACTGACAAACACACACACACAATCACACCCCTTCCCCAAGGCTGTAGGATTAAGAGGTCCAGCTGGCTGACAGCAAGCCTTTCCTTCCCACGTATCGTGTCGATCTTGCGCCCCCCCCTCCCATCAGATACACATACACCCCCAGCCTTCCTCCCACTTGATCCCTTCCTATTACCCGGCCAGCCTTCTTACCTAGCAACATGGCACAGTTTAACCAAAGTGTGCCTCAAAAACAAAGGAGTAGTTTCAGCACATGTTCCACCATGATAATAGAAGATCTATGCTTCAGTCAGTTGGGATGGAGAGAAACCGCACATTAGAAATGTTCATTTCAAATTCTTGCAACTGGACTTTACTGGGACCTTCCAACATACAATATTGCTAGAGATAAGAATGGAAAACCATGGCACCGTTTGACAGGTTGCTTAACGATTCTCTGAACGGTTCCAGGCAGCACCAGAGCCTAGCGCAGGGCAGCGCGACTTACGTCACGTTTTTTAATCAGGTTACGCACACGGCATTCAGTAAGCAAGTACGACGTGAGCAGGCGTAAGTCTAGAAAAGCAAAAAATAAATAAAATGGCGTCCCATCGGGTAAAGCGATCGAAAGTTTTGCTTCATTTTAAGGAAGAGAAAGATGGCAACAAGGCGCTTTGCAAAGTCGCAATTACATCCGCGGGAGGAAATACATCCATTATGCAGAAACACCTGCGCACACAACATGGCATACATTTTAACGAATGCCGTGTTTTTGATGCTTCCGGACAGAAGCTAAAGTTACGACCAGCATGGAAGGCAACTCTGATGGTAAGTAGCTAGTTTTATATCACTGACTGTGCTTAATGTAGTTCCTAGTAATCTATATGCCATTTCTGGAAATAAACCAATTTCCTACCTCTCTTTGGGGTTATTAAACATGCAACGAAGCTGCTCCGCAGTTCGAGGAGCGATATAAAGGTGACGCACGTTTATTTAAATCAGCGCGAGATGAGTTTTTTCCGAAATTGTACATAACATTTAGATGACTCTGACGAGACGGGTAGCCTCTGCCTTCTGTACACTGCCTTCTGTTTTCGCCGAGGCAGGCAGAAATAGAATGTCCAAGGCGAAGGTAGACGAATGTCTACCTTTAGTCTCACTTTATTGTTTCACAGAATCGATAAGAGAATCGGAATCATGAAAATCCTATCAATTCCCAACCCTAAATACTGCCCTGGTCAAAAGGATCTGACCGCCTGGTACCTTTGGTTTTCCATCTGGAAGGAGACTCCTGTATTACTGATGTATTACTTTATCTCCAGCACTCAAACAATTCCCTTTCTAAAGTAATTAGATTAGTCTTGGATTACTCTATAAATTGGTCTTAATCTATAGTACTACCAATTGATTGCTCTCTACAGAATCCCTGAGGTTTACAACTGCAATCAGGAAATTTGGAAATTACTGTGTCATCTAAGTTAGCTGATTTACCAAAACTTAACCACATCCCACATTTAAAAAGGATAGAAGAGGACCTAGAAAGATGGAAATTGCTTCCAGTCTCACTTATGGGTAGGGTAGCTCAATTAAAATGATGGTCTTACCTAGAATTAACTTCTTATTTTCAATAATCCCCAATAAACTATCATCCGACTAGTTTAAGTCTCTAGATTCTTCCATCCCTAAATTTCTGTAGCAAGTCTTCTTAAACCTCCAACATGTTTCCTTCTACCCATCAGCTAGGATCAGCCATGTCCAGCGGCGCACTCTTTGCCCTTTCATTTCAAACCTCAAACAACCTTGTTTTTGGTCCACTCTATAAAGCCTCGAAACTCAAGGCTATTTCTGACATTTTAATCGAAAAAGCTTCCTGGATGAGAAGCGAAACGTCGTCAAACTTAGAAACAAAGTCCAGTGGATTGTTTTTTTTTTACTTTTTGGAAAACCTCAAACACTGCGTTTACGAAACCAACTCTGCTTTAATCATCCAACCATCTTCATGACAGAGCTTGATCAGTGATGTTCTCTAGCAAACATCTGGGCTTTTTAAAAGAAGGACAGATTCATACCAAGAAGCGAAGCATACCCAGCATCACAGTTAAAGGGCTTCATTAAAAACAATACAAAGATGTTTTTATGCATCAGGAAAATTTAAAACATTTATGTTCTACTTTTTGTTGGTCTTTCAAATAAAATTGCAATAAAAAAAACATTTGAGCTTAAGGTAATAAAGTAAAAAATGTGAAACAGCTATACTTTTAATGTCTGCATCAGTAAAGGGAACTTTGTGAGTCAATCTGTTCCATAAACTACCTCTATATAAGCTATCGTTTGCAGCGGGAGGTGCAGGGGCGCAAATGTCGCCGTCAGGTGAAAGCCAAAGTTGCTCAGTTGATTTAGTGACTCACAGGGAGCCTCGCATTTAGCGTCTAGAATTTCCAGACTAAAAATATCAGAACATCTCATATTAACTCTCACCAGTCGAGGTATCTCAGCACCAACGGCTGTGTCCACTTACACTGACAGGGAAATCCAAGATTAATCAATCGACAAACCTAAGACTCCTCACCTTCTGTAACACTTTAAGAGGCAGAGTAAATGACTGGCTCTATTTCCTTTATAGAAAAGTTGAGAACCAGCAGGGTTCTCTTTTGACCGATTTCATCTGGAAGATTCAGAATTTGAATGTTTTGCCTAATGAGAACAAAAGAACCAAGAGAGAAGGGGGAAGGCTACCACATGTAGGGCTGGGAATGGTATAGGAGGTAAGGAAAAGAAATAGAAACAGACAGGACGGCGGAATAAGGACAGAATAAGAATTAGGGAGAGAAATGTGGAAGGAAGAGCGAGAGACACAGAAGACAGGGGGGAGAAAAATTCACAATGATGACACGTAAGTGCAAAGAGCGATTAAGGATTTACTTTCAAAAGGACTCCCATTGATCTTTTTTGATAGACCCGCAATAAATCAAACCGGATTGACTCGCATGAGAACCAAGCCTAATCCTTTAGTCAGATCCAGGAGAACTCCAACCAAACCAGCTGTTAATTTAGGCTTTACAAGATAAAGCGGGAGAAATCCAACCTGATGTACCCTAGGGCAGAGGCTTACATCATCTCTGTAAAGCAATCAACTTATTGCCAGTTTGCAGAGGTAATCAGAGCACATACTGAGAGGGGGAAAGGGGGAGAGGGGAGGGATGGCTGGCCGGAGGGAAGTGGAAAAAGAAAAGGGAGTCAAGAGCTGGCTAAGGAGGCTAAAAACAGATGCACATTGATATATGAAAGAGAAACGTCCTCCTTGGAATAACTGCAAACAAAAATGTTTACAAAGTTTTACGTTATTCATCAACCTGATCTGAAAATGAAACAGAAACAGTAGCTTTCCTAGTTGAGTGGAACACAGATTTCATCCCCCTTCCCGCCCTCAGCGTCACCCTATAATTTCCCTGGAGGCCGGCCCATACCTCGTCCTGATCCCCAGGGGCCACTGCCACCCTAGCTGGGTCCTAAAAGCCATGCTGTGGCGGCACCAATGCAAACCATAGTAATTAGATTGCTTATTTTTGTCTGGTGGAGAAAAAAAAAAGAAGGATTTTTTTTTTCCCCCTAAGCTGTAAACCAAAGAATCACAAGAACCCATCCAACTTTCACTCAGTATATCATGTTGATGTCTCTTTTCCAGGTGCAGTGGAGATTCTTATAAAGGTGATAAGGCAGCTGCCCAGAGCGGCCCAGCTAAGGGGCTACCCCTCAGGAAAAAACAAATAAAAAAACAAATGGTGTACCTTGTTAGTAGCTCCACTTTATTTTTATTACAGCCCACAAACAACAGTTATAGCTTCATTGTGGTATTAAGACAAATGTGATAACTGCACTATATAGACTAAATCATTACAATTGAACAAACTCTGGGTGCATTTAAACAATAGAGGCTATTTTCAGGAACCAACCTTTATTTACTAATCTAGAAATACATTTCCTGGAGCAAAAAAAAAAAACACAATTAGGAAAGTAGCATTAAACAAAGAACTTTCACTGAGGTTCTAGGGAGAGACAGTGGGATGGGATAAATCCATCAATCAAAGCAATATATGTCTATGGTTTTTAAAATCTATTGAATCATTAACAGATTTTATGTTAGAGAAGAGATTTGGTGCAGATATAGGAGATTGTTATGCTCACAATGAGGGGTTCATTCATGCAGGGACCACCATGGTTCAGTAACATGTTACATGTTTTGTGTGAACTGAACGTCATGAGGGTTATTATAGAGGTTTTTACTTCTTCTTCAGAGCTCGGTGTGCGAAACCACATTAGGTTGAGTCGAGGATGAAGCACAATAACCACAAAACATCCACAGAGCTCAACACATGCTGATTCAAAGACTCATTAGCTCCCCCATCTCCCCCCCGTCTTTAATGTCCTGTGTGCTGCGCAAAACAACCAGATCGAGACCTAAATCCAATCACGTCAACCTCACGTGAGAGCTGAGGAGAAGCAGGCCCTGGAGTCTCTGGACTCTGTCCAAGGGAAACCAAACCTCAAGAGCTCAGCAAACCACACATAAAATCAGCAGTCTCTATCCAGCCTACCATGACCCCGGCAGCACACACATGCAGACACACAAACACACACTCTTTGACCCAAGTCTATCCTCTCCCGGTTACACTGTATGCACACAGGGATCACGGCGACCCGAGTGGAGTTACCAAATTGAGCGAGGCTTGTTGTGAGCTTTGACGTGCATAATGTTGGTGTGTGTATGGAGGAGACAAGCATTGCTACTTAGGCTCAGCGCACATCAGTCTGTGCTATCTTTAGCAGCTGGGATAAACTTTTAAAACTGCAAAACAACCCCCCCACTTCAAGTGAGACAGACTGGGTCTTTGGCAGCGGCTGCCCACCGGCCACAGGGTCACATGATTAATTACACAAAAAGTGGTAATCTCACCAGACAGATGGCAAGCAGGCCGCAGCTCAATTACTTTATGCCCAATTGAATCATTACTGACGTTATTTACCGAAATGTGGCAGAGTGAAAAATATAGTGAAAATGAGATTTGGGATACATCAGGGAGGGCGGTGGGAGAGTTGGGACAGAGGCAGATGTACTTCTTGCCAAGCGACTGTGACTCGGATCAAAAAGCGTGAAGACTACAAGCATGCCTCTGTTAGCTTTTGGGAAAAAATTGGAAGTTTAATGCAGCGAGCCGAGTGCCAAAAAAAGCAGATTCTTTTTCTTTTTTTTTTTTTTACTGAAAACCAGAACTGGTACAGAACATCGGCCCGTGTGGAAACAGCCGGCTCCCGGCAGCTCCGCTTAGGAAACCGCATGACAAGGGCAATTTAAAATGTTAGGAAAGTGTCTGTTTCTTAAAAGAGGGTCAGGGAAAAAAAAGGAAAGAGAGGGAGAGAAGGAGTTTTCTTTTCCTCTTAAGGGCGACTGGTTTGACATTGGGAAAGAAACCCTGCGGGCTCACCTCTTTTCCTGAAAAGCCGTGAACAGCAAGTGCGAGCAGTCTCATCTCTACATCTACACTAGTTCCCTGTAGATCTCTGCTCTTCGCTCATTGTTTCTTCGCTCATCCTGCCAACGGCTTCTGTGAACAATTAGAGGTTGAGTTTCCCAGCGTTTAGGACCGCAGCGTCTCAATCTCGGGCCAGGAAGCTTCAGCGATTCAGCTTACTCTCAGAGAGACACAAGATTCCCCCTCAAATTTAGATCTGACGTTTAGCAGGAGGTCTGTCAGCCTGTTTATGATTTAAAACAACCGCAAAGCTAAGTTATGGCAAAAGAAGAGTGCTGACTCAACATCTAAATGATTCCTGAATGAGAGAGGACTATCTCTACTGTGTAAACTTGATCAAACATTATTACACTTAACAAATAAGGTACATAACTCAAAATGCAGTTCTGTAAGCAGGTTGCTTTAAATTTGCTTTGCAACATGCAGCTGCATGGTCGCAAAAAGCTTTCTGCTCAATCAGGAACACAATAAAAGGTTTTTAAAATGCCTTGATCCTAACTAGGGCATCGTGAAGTAATACTTGGATCGCATTAGGATGCTCTTGCTAGATATCATACAGTTTGGATGTGATTTCTTTCCAAGTTCACTGAAAGAAAAGCATAATTTTGCACTGCTGTTGATCAGAGCAAGTCTGATCGCCGTCCGCTGACTGGGAACAGTTGAGAGGCAAGTTTTTCTCAATAGTAAAATGATATCAGGGATCATTGAGAGGACTTCCAAGATTTTTTTCCCCCCCATCTGAATAAGGGTGATGAATTCCTCTGGCTTATAGATGGTAGACAACAGTTGTTCTCCCATGGGTTAGAAGAGGGGCGTCAAAAAGCAGTTTGGATGAAACCTATAGGCAAATATGGAGTATATAAAGCTAAAATCTGTAAATTTGGAGGTTAGGACTCAGGTTTAACAAAAAACGCAAAAGTATTTAGTGGGGGAAAAGCTTGTAAAGGTCCCAGATGAAGGACTTGCAGGATCACAGCTGTATCATTAAACAGAGATGAAGGGAAAAGAAGCATATGGCATATTGCTTAGTGAAATATACAATAGTCTAAATCTTCTATGCATCAATATTACGAATATTTATCAATTCTTTGTTAATAGTGAAAAAGGTCGGGGCAACGCTGCATGCCGAGGTTGTGATTGCAGAGACAGGTGGATAAATGCGTTTCTGCTGAGTTGCCACTGTCTGAGGATCCCTATTAATGCTGTTTGCCAGTGTCCAACACATGACCAAGGAACTTGCAGTCTTCCCCCAGCTGCTGCGTGTCAGGCGTGCGTGGCACCTGTCTTTAAAAGCCTCACCATTCACGTCGACTCTGGTTTCCCAGAGATCGACCGCTTTGCAGTCAGGTGACACATGCTCACGGGCCCCTTTTTCCTGACACGGATTGCAAACCGACCCACTAAACAGAGAGGCAGTCCAGTTCTACGGCAGCCGGTTAAAACAGCTTTGGATTTGCAGTGAGGGAGGTCATATTGTCTCACTTCCCTCTCCCTCTCTCTGTTTCTGATACAGAAACCCTGCCCATGATTGAGGCTGCGGCTTGAAGCTGTAAACCAAAGCTTCCCTCAACGCCTCCAACCCGCCCGGCTACGCTCTAACCACTGTTTTTGCATACCACTCAGCTTGTGTAACCATTCAGTGGGTTTTGCCCAACCAAGACAATGGCTTTTTAACAGCCCAGGCAGACTAAAGTGATCTAATGTCAGTCAGTTTGCTGCAATTTTTAACAGATACAAGGAAGTCTTGTCAAAATAATTCATAACATAGAGAAACAAGTTTAGAGTATTCATGTCAGCTTTATTCACTTCTTAGTAAATATAATCTTGGAGGCGAGATGGGAGGGTAATGACATGGGTACACCTGCTGCATAGAGAAAAATTAGTCATTTAACTTGGGCGGGTGCTGACAGGACCTGATTGAGCTCTTGGTATGGCAAAACACTCTGGTACTCACTCTGCTGCCCAGCAGACCACAGCCATGTTTCCGCACCTCATTTGCAAAGCAATTCCTCTTCCCTCCCACTCGGTGCGCTCAGTGCATCTTTTTGTCATTCCCACGAGCAGGCTTCATTGGCTTTGTCCGCTGAGATGCTGAGCGGCGCGGAGTTAGGGGAAAAGAGTGTAACCGGGTCTCAAGGAGACTGCTCCGCATTCTGAGAGCATCTTCACATGAAGGGCCCTCTCCCCTCCATCTTCCTAACCCCAACACACACACTCGCCCGTTCCCCCCTGCCTGACTAATGTGCCCTGACACTCGTACATCACCCGTAAATTGGCCAAATGAATTAACCACGGCCCCTGCTTAGCTTTACGGGCTTTAAATTGATTTTCTCCTTTCCAGGTCTGTCCAATAATTGCATTTATCCATCTTGTTGAAGCCAGGTTTACACACATGCACAAAGATCATGCCAATCCCCCGGATACATTTTCCGCTCTGGCGGCAAGAGTGTGAGAGATTTGTCATTGGATCATAACAGGTAATTCAAACAACAATTAGCCTGACACCGCCACCGTATGTCAATGTCTAGACCTTTGTTGGGTTGGTCTCTTAGTGAGAGCGACGAGATGCTTTCCATCTCTTCATCTGTCTTTATGTTCCCCTTCCCCTTCTGTCTCAGTGTGAAGAACAGAGCCCTATAACACTTTATCTACCATCCAAGCCTCTACGTTAAAATCGCAAACACCCACAGCAGGGAGGAGAACAGCAGCTACAAGTTGCACTTATTTGCAGACTTACTTGGACCAGAAGAAGCAGAGCTGTGAGCATCAGTGGGGGTCATCTCCACACTTGTTAGTGTTTGAACAGAAGTGCATGAGACATTGGGGGAGGTAGGGGGGGAATGGACAATTCAGCTATGTAAACATGCAGCAACTTCCTTCCCTTCAGTCCTTCAGGCCTTGCACAGAGACAAGTCACTGTTTAAACAGCGCACACAGCATTCCTGTGCCTGGGCCCCGGCCAGCTGCTGCATCCTAACTGCAGGCCGGCCTGCCTGGCTGAGTAGAGACAGACGCAGCCCTTACTCCGGCAAGGGTCATCCACAACAAACAAAGAGCTTTTATGCGCCTCCAAGCCCAGATTCATCTTCAGGTTCCAGAGGGCCTGCAACGCTGACTGCTTCTAATTGCTGAGCAAAACCCTCTGCTACCTCCCAAAGAAGGAAGATTAGAGAAAATCATCCCAACCCTGAAAGATCCTTCCTGAAGCTGCTGGATTCTGTGTTTAATGACGAGGCTGGAAATTTATCTTTATTGTTATTTGAAATATGCAAAGTGTGGCAGACAATAAAGATAGAGATAGCCGTAAAGAGGAGATAAAAAGTCTCCTGGTTCTAAAGTGCATGGTGACGTGCATCACATGACACAAAGGCCATGTCCGTTTTAGCCTCCAGTCCTAACTTTCAATATAACTAGGCCGCACGGAAATTAACCTTTGGTTTACTTACCAAGGAACAGTTGAGAGTTTTGCGTGAGAAAACAGATTTATAAAGGCCAAATAATTCCACCTTAAGAAATTAGATGATGCATATTTTTATTTTTGTTTTTAGTTTAAATATTAAGTCCAACTAAGGATTTTTTTTTTTCACAAATCACAGGTGCCACACTTACCAAACTCCTCCACTCCGCTACTTCCGGTCCAATAAATACGGCTTTCTGATCTCTATCTAAGGTCATTACTTACAGTTAGTGATGTAAGATTCTCTGTGGTTTAAATATAAGGTCAGAACACCAGTTTAAAACGAGAAACACGACAGAACATCCCATTAATCAGAAATGTCTTCAACCTTCTGGGTCAAGAACTGGCTTATTAATTAAACTAACATCACTTCTGTAGTCAGAAGCGTAAACAAAAGGCAACCAGACCAGTGATAAAGAAGGATTGATGATTGTAAAAAGAAAAACTCAAATGTTTTTTATCATGGATTTCACAAAGGTTTTTTTCCCAGCTTTTGTCGTTACACGGTCAGAAGTTAAACGAATTAACTCTCCCCTTGGGGAGCAGTGGGCTGCCATTGTGCAGCACCCTGGGAGCAGCGTGGGGTTAAGGGTCTTTGCTCAGTGAGCCAGAGTGGCAGTCCACGGGAGTGGGGCTTGAACTCAGAACCTTTGGATTCCAACCTCTATGCCATAACCACTAGGCCGCCACTCCCCTTTTTTGTCACTTCTGGTAGATCCTACGATTCAGAGACCAGAATGTCCTTCCTGGTTGCTGTTTTCCATATCTAAAGTTTTAACAAGGAGCGTTCACTGGGGAACCTCCTGGAATCACAGTTATTCCACTCAGGATCAGCATCCATCATCCAGAAACCAGGATGTCAAATATTTCACTCTGAACTTCACCTGAGCCAAAGAATGTAAATTTAAGTTGGGAAACATGTGCTGCACTAATCTGTGCTTAATGTTTAACACAGAGATGTTGTGAATCAGCTGTCATTCATTCAGGCTGGGTTTTATTATAGGATGGCTCCAGTCACAGCTTTCCTCAATGCGGCCACAGTCCCAGCTGCCAACTGCAGGTCATTATTCCAATCAAACAGCAATTTCAGGGTGGTCAGATTGCATTGTTTTCTGTCTCAGCAGTGCCACATTCCCTGTGTGTTTGTCTGCCATTCCACTTGGTTGGTCTTCTGGCTGCGAGTCCATCTCTGTGCATCCCTTCAGGGCCGCACAGTAAGGGCCACTCATCTCACCTCGGGACAGTTGTCCAAACAAGACGCTCCTTTCACTCCCGACCCCTCGAGGGAGAGTGACAATTGACAATTCACTTCCACGAGTCAATTTGTTCACTTTCGCAGTTAACCCTGCTGTCACGCTGGCCTCTAACTGCCGACGAGTGAATACACAATGAGGGGAGCGGGTGACAACAGCCGAGGTCACGTTTAAATATGAATTTAATATATTCGGAAGAAAGTCTTTAAAAGAAAACGGTCTTAAATGTTCGCTATCAGTCACTTTGCTAAACCCAACAAACCAAACTCGGTGTCTCCGGACGTGACAGCCTGTTCAAATGATGTGTTATTTAGTGCTGTACACAAATTGACAGCTGTTTGTATTATTTTGTGTAAATAGGTTTCCAACAGCTGGTTAAAGAGCTCACATGGGAATTTACTCTTAATCTGTTTTTCATTGGAATTGGTTCATCAGCTAGAGGAGAAAAAAAAAGAAACCAGCACTGTTCCACATTGCAGGGGTAAAGGGGGTTACATTTTATTAGCCTTGTACATTTTCGAGTAATCTTACCAACTTTTTTTTTTTCTCTGTTCCAAATCCCAACATAATCCTGCGATTAGCAGATGAAATTATTTCTGCTCGCACTCTTAAAACCTCAGCCTCACCTTTTGCAGACCGAACCACAACTGTTTATTTTTACTTGTTTGTTTTTTTTTTTTTTTTTATAATAATATAACACTCACCTCATTAGCGGACTCCCCTTATGCCTCCAAAACCAAGCACACAACTACGCTCTCGCTTCTCGGAGCTTATCCGGCACACAATTAAAAGTTTAATTAGTAAGATTAAAAATACATCTACTGGAATTTTATCACCTTAAACTCCGGCCATTATGTGTTTAGCACACGCTTTCGCCTCCATCCCCATCTGAGCCATTTGTTAACAGATTATCTGCACGCCGTAAATCCCCTGGCTGCTTTAAGAGTGAAGATATTAACTGGATACAAAAAAAAATAATAAGCTAACGGTTTCCATAATGTGTTGCAGATTTAGTTAAATAAACACAATAGCTTTCAAAACTATTCACACCCCTTGAAAATCCTCACATTTGCCAGGTTACAACCACTCCAGGAATTTTATTAAACTTTATGTGGTACATTACACAATAAAGTGCATAATTGTGATAAAGTAAATAAGAAAAACTGCCATTAAACTTTTTTATTTATTTTACTTTACTGATTAAAAAAAGCGCCCTACAATAATAGCTTTGGCTCAATATTTGGGGCTGCTTTCTTGTTGCAAAGAGGGGGCAGATCTCCCAAACTGCCCTCATTTAACCAAATCCGCCATCAGCTTTTACCTGAGGCCACTGGAAAGCTTTTAGTTTTCTGTTGATGGATGTTCCCCACTGCACGATGCTGCCACTTCTATGCTTCATTGGGCTTTTTCAGGCATTTCGTTTCAAACGCATATGCCTAAAAGCTTAGCTTTAGCCTGATTATCTAAATAAAGCTTCTAAGGTTGCCTACATGGATTTTTGCATACCTGTAGGACATTTTCAGCACATTTAAAGGTATTAAAGTTAAGATGATAAAGAAAAAAAAACTTTTAGACAATTATTTGCTACCCTATGTTGGTCTATTTACATATAATCTCAGTAGTGTTGTTTAGAACATGGCAAAATATGAACCATTTCAACAGGTATATATGATTAGGAAACTGCTTTAATTAAAAAATGCTGCAAGGTTTTCATTTGTTTATAAGATGAGGGACTAATTAGGTTTCACAGAGACCAAATAAAAACAAGTGGAAAGGGTTTCAAAATATAAGCATGAATGAGATTCTTCCTCCTCCATATTATGTTCCAGGGCATTTATGCCACATCCATAACAGGCTGGTGTACCACAGGTGTTCCCAGCACACTGGCACAGCTAGTCATTATCTGGCCCAATGTGATCATTAAGAGCTGAGATGGCAGCGTGGCACCTCCTCCCCGTGTGCAGAGAGACATGTATAATCTGAGGGAAGAGAAACTCCAAAGGAGACTCGAGGATTCTCCATCAATTTGAAAAAAAAAAAAAAAAGAAGAAAAAAAAATGAGGTGTTGAGGTTCTTTTCAGTGAAATTCATGTAAGTGCTTGTGAACTTTGACCCTTTCCAAACACACTCTACAATCCAAACAGAAGGACTATGCTACCTGAATTCCTCCAGCATCACAGAGGCCCTCGCCCAAAGGGCTTCTAGAGCAAAGTTTTTATGATGATGATGACTAGGGCGGGATAAAGAAACGTGGTCAAAAGCAGAAGGCGTGGGAGGCTGAGGGGAGGGGGGGCATTTAAAGGCGGAAGCCACACACAAACTGACGCTTGGTCGTTGAGCGATGACTGAGAACTGAACTCTCCCGCTCCGCTCCGTCCTCCTCTCCCTCTTTTCTGTCTTCCTTTGCACACAGGAAGATAAATGTGGAGCCCAGGGGCACTATTGTTTGGACATCTAACCAGGAACTGTCGCTGCTCTCATTGCCCTGGCATTAACAGCAATTATGCGGTCTATTCAAGCAGCTTTTGTGCGTCCGACCCCCCGGGCCCCCCCACCACCAACGTGGGCCCTTCACTCACACACGCAGAGGCCTAACACAGATTTCCCGCTTTTCTCTGCCCCCACCCCACCCCACTCTTCTGCTGGTGAACTCATTTGGCTACTGGACCCATTATGAATAAACTTCCAGAACCATTCAGGCAGGCAGAAGAATGCACATACCCACCGTATTTCTGGACTGATGTCAGATTCCCCTTCCTTTTTTACTTTTTTTCTCCCTGAAGAAAATAAATTAATTCTGGTTTATAATCCGTCAAACCTCAGCCATAACGTTTATATCGAAAAGAAGTAGTCAATAGTGATTAACTTTATCTTTGCAGCAGGTTCAGTGCTGTAAATCTGCTAATAAAATGATCTTTAACAATCACCTCAGTTCATCTTATCACTGTTTTCTGCAAGTTTGCAGAGGTTGGGCTTTTTAATGATTGGCTAAGGCACCCCAAAAATATATATTTGGTTAAATATGAGCATCGTAAATATGAAGTGGACCTTGTGTTCCACTGCAATAAATTACAGCTTTAGAATAAACTACAGCTGAGTTTCTGATCTGCAAAGCAACAAACTCACTTAGAGGAAAGTCTGAGCCAGGAACCTCTTTGGAAGCATATGTTGATGATTGTTATGCTGTGTTTTTGATGAAGAAAGAAAGAGATGACAAGATAAGTAGACACAAGAATGGATACTTTTCTGTAGAAGTTTAGATCAAACAAAACAGGTCTGATTGTTAAGAGCTTCAAAACCTTATATGACTCATGAGTTACGATATTAAAATATTACAAATCAAGCAGGGAAAAGGGTGTTTTCTTTGGATTTTTTAAAGCAAAAAGTTGCTGAAAAATAGCTTAAAAACTGGCCTAAGTGAGGAATGAAGATCCCACACTGATGAAATGTACAGTGGAGCTCACCACTAATATAGGCAATTATTTTAGCAAAGAATTCCTGTAAAATATGTCTATAATGATCTTTCTCGCTTTTGTCAAAATAGGGCAGTAAAACTTGTTTTCTTCTGATCGATCAGCCCCTTTTAAACTTTTTAAGCAAAGTGCAGTTTTGATTGGATGGGTTCTTTATGTTAGAACCAAAAATCTGAAGTACAAAGTGAAAAAAAAAAAAAACATTTGGAAATGTAAAATGACCTTGCTGTAGCTCAACTTAAAAATGACCTTTATTTTATCGCCTAGTTAAGGTGGGAAGAAGCATCTATTCAGGTCGGGCTCAGAGAGACTGGCCTACACGGCAGCCATATTGGCATTATAGTTACATTTCCTATTAAACTCTTAAACATGTAGTTGAAATGACAACATTTGAAGAATATTACTTGTTTTAATGTTATTTTATTAAAATAAAATGTTTTTAACTTGTTTTATTTCCCTTAAAATCTCCCCAATTAGAAACAATGATGTCCAGATGTAAACGTATTTGAATCATGTCCATTTACTCCATTACGGCATCATTTGCCCTATTTAGTGAACATCATGTCCAGTGCTACCAGTAGAAATAAAAGCTTCTTAATACTCTGAATAAGGTACAGCAAACATGTCTTGTTTTGTATTTTTAAAGCTTTACTTGAGACAGAAAGGTCTGGTAACACCTGCAGAGTATTGGGGCCCGGGGCCTCCTAATAACTATCCACTGTCCTCCAACTATGGAAGATTTTTAAAAGACTATTTTCAGCCTCTAAGGTTTTTTTTTTTGTTGTTTTTTACTTTTCCTAGAGAAAATGAAGCTTGTCTTGCAAAAAAATACAAAAATTACAGTCCAATAAAAATTAATAGTCAGATGTTCTTTATTAGCTTTCAAGGTAGAGGTATGAGCTGCAATAATGAGAATTCAGTAAATTCTATATAACTGGATATAAATTGGGCAATTTTATTGTAGGAATGATTGTGATATAAATAAAATAAATTAGAGCTGTGGTCTAAAGAAAACCAGTAAATAGAGTCGACACCTGTATACAGATTTAACTGGTCCCTACATGCTCCCATATGCACAGCGTGACACGCAATAATTTCATTTCCATGTTCGATGGAGCCCCGAGCCCTGTGGGCAAGCAGCATGGCTACCCTATATTTAAAAGATGACACAAGTTGCATTCCAGATGTACAGTGCTATCTTTGTGTTTCGCTCCATAGAAATGCACTGGAGAGGCAAAGGAGACGGGGGAAGAGGAAGAGGGTTACGCTCAGTCTAAGAAGGGGAGGGGGGGCTCCAGAGCACAGCTGCCTAACAAACTAATCCCCCCCCAAAATAAAGAAAAGCACCGGGTAGTGGCTCGGTGACTAACACAGGCAGAGATATAAAAGGTGAAAATAGATTTGTTCATTTAAAGAATAATTTGTTTGACCGGGCGGCACTCTGTTAATGAGTAACAGGCGTAATCTGTCACTGCAGTCAAAATTAGGCCTCAGATTAGCTGTTATTGCATTAAAAACCTTGGAGTCAATGATTTAATTTGGGGAAAGAAAAGAGAAAAATCCTGGACTACAGCTGCTTCACCAAAACGCAGCTCGGTGCCACCAGGGAGCCGCTGCTCCCTCCGCACTAGTTTACAATCTGATTAGAAACACATCCCGCAAAATGATTTTTTTTCCTGCCTCTGTGGTTTTTAAAGCCGAGAGAGAGAGACAGAGAGAGAGAGTGAGAGAGATCGACGGCGTGCTGACATCATCAGCATCAGACAATTAACTTCAACTTATATTTCATTTTTTTCCTCCACACGCACACATGCACGCGTTCTCTGTAAATATTTACAGCACAAATATTTTTCCATTCATTCGCTGGGCGCTAACAAAACCTCACTGTACACCCCCCACCCCTCCCACCGCCTCTCCTCCGCACCGTCCCTACATCTGTGATTCATTGACTTTACAATTTACCACATGTCGAGATGGGAGAGGTCGACATGTGAATCACGGCGCAAATATGTGAATGATTTATTGTTTTTTTTTTTAAAGGGAAGAAAATAAAAACCCAGGCCGATTTAGAGCAACACCGCCTATTTATCCTGAGCGTTACTCTTATTGGCAGACCATGAACAATTACAGTTTGGACTAATTAAGCTCCGAGAATGTTGCTGCGCACCGCTAATGTCAAGCAGACCCCAATTTTAGTTTAATGGTGCCAATTTTTTGCTTCCCAGCTCCCTCCTGCTTCCAGCTCTCCAACTTAACTCCTTAAATCCAAAGCAGATTGCACGTTTTTTGCCTGTTTATTAGGTTGAAGAAAATAAAAAAATAAAAAAATAAGGACCTATTCTCTGTCTTTCGCTCAGACTGAATGAGAAGATAGAGAGAGAGAGGGAGGGAGGGAGGGAGGGAGAGGAGTCGGAGAGCGGGAGCCGCTTCCGCCATACTTTGTAAATAAAAGTGATTTGCAAAACAAAAGGAGCGCAACCTTCCAAGTAAATTCAGTGTATTCTTTAGCTTTCAGTAAGGGGGAGAAAAAAAAGCTGCAACACGGTGCCATGCACAAAAAAAAAAAAAAAAAAGCCCTGCGGACATCAATTAGGCCCGATTAACATGTAAAGCCAATTGGATAAGGTGTGGGCCCTATCCCCTAAAATCCCTATTAAAACTCATCCTTTCCTTCTTGCCGCCGCCAAAACTTCCATTCACCCCAGCCAAACACATATAATCCATATGATATGCCATTGTTATGCTTATGTTGCTCACGTGTTGTTGGCCAGATACGGTCTGTGGCGTTTAGCTACAGATAAGGCCGCAGCAATATGTGCCACACAAAAGGAGGTGCTGCTTTCGCCGATTTTTATTCCCGTCAAATAAAAATTAGTAGGCATGTTAAGATGGATTTATTCGAGAGAAAAAAAAGGAAAAAGAACACGCTAAGCATCTTTTGTGCTTGCAGAAGATTCACTCGTTTTTCTTTTTTCGAGTAACCTATTCACCCTCCCCTTCCACATTTCTGCCCAGCCTCCTACTTGTTTCTTTATAAACTAAACGTAATTACATGACGAAACTCAAGATCCCCGCCAAAAGTCCCAGTGGGCCCCGAATAACAGGGCTGTGCGGGGGGGGGGGATGGAGGGTGGCGTTAAATATCCTAACATTCATAAGTCCGAAAGGCACTAAAAAAAGCAGGGCGGATTTACGGCCCGACACAGGAGAGCCAGCTGCCCAGATCCTCATTTCTCTCCTGCCTCGGCCTCTCCAGACCTGTTGAGGTGTGATGTTAGCCCACAGTACCGGAGTTAACCCACCGGCTTCTTTTTTCTTCTTCCCTACAAGCCCCCGCGTTAGCAAGGCAGGGAACAAAAGGTGAACGCAAAGAGAGATGGAAAACCGGGGGCTGAACTTGGCAGGCCACTTCCCCAATTCAACCTGCACCCAGTGATTCAGCAGGCCTTTGTGTGTGTGTGTGTGTGTGTGTGTAGGGGGGGAGGTTGGTTTAGGGCGGAGGGGAGAGACTGCAGGGAGGGGAGAGGAGTAGAGCTTTTAAAGCCCGGGCACAGCTTCATGTCAAATTGCTTAAATGATACTAAATTGTGAGGCTCCTCGGATTTAGGTGGTAGGAAAAACAAATTCTCGCCGGTTATGGCTCCCAGAGGTCAGACTGGCCTCACGCAGGAATTCATTCCCGCCTCTTAAGCCGTGCAAACACAGAAATAACATAAACAACTTAAAGATGTCCAAACCGGTTAGCAGAAACGCAAAACTGATGGACGGGAACAAATATCTTTCATTGCTAATTATGATGTCTACGGAAACAAATCCTGTGATATTTATCATATGCAGAAACTACTATTACGTCCCTGGAGGGGGGGGGGCTGAAAAAGAACAGATATGAAATCAAAGGCTTCTTATGACAAAGACGGGTCTCCTTCTTATAACAGCGGCGGTTATATCCCGAGCCTAACGTGACATGTTAGGGAGCAAGACAGCTAATCAATGTCCAGGTGAATTATTTATCCCGGCTTTAAATTTAATAGATTTATATTACAGCCACCGCCGACTTCAAAAGCTCCAACAGCTCGGACACACAGAGCGCCAAAACGGAGGGGGGTACAGTAGGAGGCAGAGGAAGAAGAACAAAACATCCTCTTCAGGTGCGCTCGTTGGTATTACCGGCTTTAATGTGTCGTTGCCCGCAAATAAGCATCTTATCGTTCTAGTTTTGATCTGATGACATTGAAGGTAATAAATCACAAAGTAAATATTGAGTCTTTGTCATAAAAACAAGGATTCAAGGTCATTATGAGGAGAGCAAACGTGGATCAAATCTCAGAGGAGCATCTCTTAAAGACATCTTTAAAAAGAAAAGGTACAGTTCTTTCTAACTGTTGCATGATGGAGGAAAGCGCTCCGCAGGCTGCAAGACACGTTGCTGTAATATACCAAAAAACAAAGAACTGGGATATTCAAACAAGGAAGGCCCTTCACTTCAAAATCCAAGTTGCGTTGCGAACGCGTGTGTCAGAGCCTGATGATGAGAGTAACGAGTGACTAATTCCACATACCAGCCGGCAGCATTAACGAAGCTGACAAAATGTGCTCCAGTGTGGAACAACAACACGCACACACACATAGCTACGTAAAGACATAGTGGGCAGTCTCACATGAGATCCTGAGCTGAAATGTTATCCAAAAAATAAAACAAAAGAAAGGCATTATGTGTCAAGGTGCGAGTTCATTTTTAAGGTGTGAACGACAAAAAAAATACATTGAGGTAGCAAATAGTTGAGTGATTGTGGATCAGATTTCCTGGTGATTGGTCTTTGCCTTCACCTCGTAAAACGAGATGACAGTTTCTAAAAACGCAGCACCTATTTAAAATATAAAAAATAAAAAAAGGGGAAAGAAATGATGCCGCTTCTGCAATGCATTTGGTCCCTGGGGACCAGCTTAGCTAAATGAGTGAGTGCATAATTGCACAGAGCTGATTATGAGAAAATAAATAACATGAATTTGTTTAGTAAACAGAGATTTAAATGATTCTGGGATAAAAACAAAAAAAATGGGCAGCAGATTCCTGCAGGTAGCATGCAAAGCAGAATAAATAAATCACAATTTGCATTTAACTTTCACATATTAAACTGCAGAAATGACTGTTTTGCAAAGATGAGAGCATGCAACTTGTAAAAGAATGTTAACCATGCAAATCACTCTCAAATACTCATTTGCATATTTGTTGCTTTTTCTCCCCCTCTTTTTTTTTTTAAACACTGTTCAGTGTGTCAGAGAATCAGTGTAAAGTGCAGCTCCCAGTGGTGTTAGTGATGAAATTAAAAAACAGCATTTTTGATGAGGCCATGCAAACACAAATCAGTTGCATTATTAACGAGTTGGGAATTTACACCTAATTTTAAAACAGCAGGGCCAAATACTATAATTACATTTAAAATAAATATTTTTTTTTTTTATGAAAATAAATTGCAGGTAGCTTTCGAATAACATGAAAGAATTAAATGTCTTCTTTTTTTATTAGCACAGCTAGCATGTTAGCTTCAATGTTCACGCGCGGTACTGTACACTTCAGGAAGAGTTGGAAAACTTGCTTTCCACATTTTTTCCCCCTTTTCTTTCCATTTTCTGGGTGACAATCCTTTGCTTTGGAGCCGTGTGTGAGGAGGGGAGTGTGTGCAGATAAGCAGCTGGTAAAATAAGTGAACTTACTGTGCGTGCTGTTGGAGAAAGTGATCCGTTGGGGAGGTATGGGCTGGTGAGATCGGGGATCATTATAAACGGATATCCCGGGTACGGTGGGCTCTTGAACAGCCCTCCATCTTGCCTTTTCGCAGCTAACATGGCGGGGGGGGGGAGAGAAGGAAAACTTTTAATAAACTGGTCTTGGAATGTGTTTTTTATTTATTCTAGGAAAATATATTTGATAAAGAAAGCTGGAAATTGACTCCTGTGTTTGAAACACATAATGTCATAGTGGAAGAAAAAGAAAAAAAGAAGGAGAATAAGTAGAAACTCACCCTCTTCTAAACTTTCCCTTGTTTTGTCTCTGAAAGTTTCAGATCTAGGCGGAGGCCGTCTTTCCGCCTTGAAATTCAACGAAACACATGGGTTGCGTTAAAGTTATTGGAAGCTTTCATGGTGAACTCTATCAAAGTGTTAAGAAATGTAGGCCGCCCCCCCTTTCAAACAACGAATTTAACGATCGATCCGAACTTACCTCCGAATCCGAAGAGCTGTTCTGATTCGTTTCCGACTCGTTTACGAGCGAAGATTTGACGTCTGCTAAATCCCTTTCTGCCGAGGAGTTCTCTGAGATTTTCTCCTCTTGCTCCCCTTCGTCTTTGAAGGAAATCATTTCATCGTTTGCGCCCAGATCGTCCCCTCCACCGCCGTTGAGCTGCGGCATTTTTCCCCCGAGCAGAAGAATCGTTCTCGGGTCGGAAAAAAAAAAAACACCAAAAAGTTTCCTTGATCTCTGCGAGCCCCGAAAAGTCCGAGAGTTTAAGTTAATATTTTTTTCTTTTTAAAAGAGAGTCTCTTCGTGTTGGCGTTTTCCAAAAGCTCTAGTACATATATATAAAAAGTCAAAAACACAAGGGGGGAAAAAGAAGGGGGAAAAATGTTGGCAGGAAAATGGGGAAGCCGGAGAAGGAGCCGAGCCGCTCGGATTGAGTGAGTTGAAGTTGGTCGGAGTGGTTTTCAGTTCAAAGGCGGCGCTGATTGACAGATAGAGAGGGATGGAAATAGAGAGAGTCTGGATTCGGGATTATTGACAGGGAGAAACACACAAGAAACTAATGAGATTCAAACAGGGAGGGACTTAAAGTGACGTTTTCATAAATAGGAGGAAAAGAGAGAGAGAAGGAAAGGAGAGGGAGTGCTGGTTGGAGGAAACAGGCTGCAGCGAGGAAAAAAAAAAAAAAACATATGAGAAGTGAAAAAATGCCAGTTTGGGATAATGATGGTGGAACAGCAGGAAGATGAAGGAGCTGTTGGCAAATCTGGATTTAACTTACATGTGGACGGTCTCTACTGCGAATAGAGGACACGGTGAAAAGAGGGCAACGCTATGGAGCTCCAAAAGTGCCATGATTTATTACAGAAAACAAAACCAATCACCAGCTACTAAAAAGCATTGTCAGCTCTTGAAATGGGCAATATGGCACACCACACAGGGCAGCATACTATTGGGGAAAGCTGAAGCCCATTCAAAATGAAGCCTGTGGGAATGTAGTAAATGTAGTAAAAATTGCCTATATATATATATATATATATATATATATATATATATATATATATATATATATATATATATAAGGACTAAGGACATATATTCCACTAAATGATCACTTGTTTCAAATATATGTCATATAAGTACATACATATGTATATATGTAATTATATATATAAGTAATTATATATATAAGTAATTACATATATATAAGTAATATATATATAAGGACATATATTCCACTAAATGATCAGATATAATCAGACAGTTATATAGATCATTTACTAAATTTAATGTTTCATTTTAGTGTTTTGTTTTAATACATATATGTAATTATATATATATATATATATATGTATGTGTAAGTAAATACATATATATATAAAGAAATATATTACACTAAATTATCACTTGTTTCAAATATTTAGGAATTTTATACAGTTATATAGATCATTTATTAAATTTAATGTTTCATTTTAGTGTTGTTTTAATATATATAAATATATGTGTGTGTGTAATTGTATATATGTATGTATATATATATATATGTATATATATATAAGTAAATACCTATATGAAGAAATATATCCCACTAAATGATCACTTGTTTCAAATATTTAAGAATTTTATACAGTTATATAGATTATTTATTAAATTTAATGTTTCATTTTCATGTTCTTCCATATCGAGCTCCAAAAGGCGTACAATTCAATCAAAATCAAGTAAATCATGGATACTAAGGACATAATTGATTAATCTGTGATCATATAAAGCATGTAACTCATGTTGAAAATAAAGATATTAGAGTTAATTTTAAGATTATTCTCATAAATTCATAGTTATGTTAAGGTAAAGTGTACTGTGGCATTATCCCAAGATGCTTTGTTTTGTTTGTTTGTTTGTTGTTTTTTTTTTATTTAAGGGATTCTCTTCAAAAAAATAAAAGAACATTATGTGTACTTTTTTTAAATCAAAATGTATATTTTATGTTCATTATTTCAATGATTTGGTATGTATTTTTGGAATGCACTTTCCGATACATGCAGATGTAATAAAGGTTATTTTTATTCAGTTTACAAATAAGACATAAGATAAAGAATATTTTTCAAGTCTACATTTGTAATCTTCTTGTATTTGCATTGCTATGTTACATCACTATAAACAAGTATTTCATAGTTACTCTAGCATTTTGTCTTTTTAGTTCAGGTGAAATATACTAAAGTGAAAGTTTTCAAGGAATTTGCTAAAAAGACAAATGCAATGATTATATCAGAACTATTCTGTTTGTATGTGGATTGTACTTATAAAATTACTGATTTGCCTTCAAGTCCAAATTATAATTTAAGGCACCAAAACAGTCTGTCTCTAGGAAAGGGACCCTGTATCTCCTAAATCCTGCCCTGTTAGCCTTCAGAGACGGTGGGCGGTGCTACCACTGCTCCAAACAATATAATTGGTTCTTAAATGTTTTGCCTTGCAGCTGATCCACTGAAATAGAGTTTGTTGGATCTTCTGTGAGTTGAAATTATTTTCTGATCCAGTGGATGAGGAAATTAATAAGGAAATAACTAAAAATCACATAAACATTTAGATTAAATGGTGAATTAATCAATTTATTCTAGAAATACATAAAAAATATTCTATATCCATTTTTTCCATGCTTCTTTTATTGATGGACACTTTTTGACTTGATACCATCCTTAGGTCTTGTTAAGCCAGTTTATTGCCAACTAGTTCACACACTAAATGGAGTATAAGCTTAAATCTAATTACTCTTCTACCCTTAATCCATCCTGTTTTTCTCCTCTTTCCTTTTTCTTATGCGCACTTAACACTCAAGGCCAATACCAGAAGCAGAATTACTCTGAGCTGTTTTTAGCATTATCATTTTATCTGCTTTGTCAGCTCCTTAGATCTATTTTTTATTATATTGGCTAATGTTTCCTTAGATCTATTTTTTGGGATGGAGGGTGTTATTGCATCCTACTTTCTTGACAGGTATGATGTCCTCTGGGACGCACCTGAATTCCTCACTGGCAACTGAGCTGTTTTTATATATATATATATATTTCTTTTTTCTCTCTCTCTCTTTCTCATTTTTTTCTCCTTCCTCAGCAGCAAGACTGGACACAAATAAAAGATTCTGATTTGGATGCTCCATCTTAGCGTCCTATTTTAGTCCACATCCACCTTTTAAAAAATACAAAAAAATATTTTGAACTCAAGGTTGGGAGCTGATAGAAATAAAAATAAAATCTTAAGGAATTGTATTTCTTGTATTGGTTAGTATTGGATATGTCATATGTCAAAAAACAGAAAGGTATTCCAAAATTATACACAAGCAAAAATAATTAAAATGTCCAATTTAATAACAGCTTTTCGTCATCTGAAATTAGTAGAAAAATCTGTGCATGCTAACCCTGTTAAATGGAGGTATATGCATCAGTGATGAGCTCAGCAGCTGTGGCTAAGTCACCTTATCAGCTGCAAAAATACACTTTCTGGTATCTGCCAAAAATCTGATGCTGCAATAACAAAAAAAACCTCAACTAATTCATCTCTAGCTACAAGAAACAGAGCTAAAACATCCATGCAGGTGACACTTGCAGTCTTGCAAAATAAAGCAGAGCAAGATCAAAACAACAACACAGAATGGTTGATTATAAATATTGTCTGATGCCTTCACGCTGTAAGACGAATGAAAACTAAATATTATGACACTAATTCCTCTGTATCTGGTGTCAGCAAGGTTGTCAGAGATCATCCATGGGGAAGTATTGTGCATGCAAGCAGCAGCAAAACACTGGGAGTGTGCTCACAGACGCACCCAGGCCAGGATGCAGCAGAAAGCAGACGCCTGCGCTCAGTGATTTTTGATGTGCTTTATGTGGATGAGGTGAAAGCAGCATTTGTGTTAGCTGGCTGCAGCTCAGACAGCAATGTATTAGTGGGGAGGAAGAAAGAGGTGTTGCAGGCAGTGGTTCTCATCCTGTCTTGTGTGTGCTCAGGCAGCTGATGGAGGAAGAAGAGGCACCCTGCTGCTCAGGGGCCCTCCAAACCCAGACCCTGCACAGCCCAGACCAAAGTAGCGGTGGCTCCAAGCTGGCCTCTACCCGGATTGCCTCAGCAGGTACCGTCGAGTTTACTGGGGGTCTGGCAGCGTGTTATCACGCATGCAGTAGGGACACCTGCCTCTGATGCCGCCCGAATGATTCTAATCTACAGGACCCTTTAATAACAAGATGATAGGCTTTGCTGCTGCCGCCGCAGCACTAGATGAGGGGGCAGACGTCTCTTAGTGTTATTTATGTCTGCTGTGGGTTTTGCATGTTCACCTCTGCCCCTTGTGGCGGCTGCTTGGTAAAAACGGAGGTTTCTCCGGCACCCTCATCTCAAGAGGCCACACCAGCGTCTGATCGGCTGACAGCCCTGATCATGGATTTACTGATTTTCAGTGAAGCTGTCACTGCTTCTGTCAACAACAATCACATTTTCAGGTTATAAAATGCAAAATACAAGCACCTCATCTAACTGAGTGACCTCACAGAAAACTTTGAGAAGATTTGTTCTCTCTGTCCTTCTGAAGTCATAAAGTAGATTATTTGTGCCCAAATATTTTTTGCATGCATGTCTCTTTATCTTCGGATAGATTTTAACATGATTAGAAAATAGCCCACAGCTGATAATGTTGATAAAGTCTTTTATATTTCATTGATTCTCTTGTTCATTGAAATAAATATTTTTCAGTTTTGTTTTGTTTTTTTAACTGTTTTTAAATGTTTTTTTTTCAGGCATTAATTGTAAAAATCACAAGTAAATATTGTGTAATTTAGTAAAGTCAAGATTTTATTCAGCTTTTTTATTTTCTAAAGATGCTCTCACATTATCCTTCGGTACCCTATGCTTAGATGCATGGTGATGAAGTTGTGCTCAAACAAAAGAGCTCCAAACCGTCACACATAGACCTCCAGGCTTCAGAGCTGTTATGAGGTTCTTCTCTAGAATGCTGTATTGAATTTACATCAAACATCCTTTTTCTTTTTTCTTTTTTTTTGTCTAAATTATTACATTTCAAACAAATTTTTGCTTTCTGTTATTTTTTATTATTATAATTATTATTTCAAGTGATGTTATAGATTATTTCTTTGGCACATAACCATTAGAAACAACAATAACTGACTGACCTGCTTAACAAGGGATATATATTCATCAGTAGTTAACAGTTACATTAAGAGTAGAGTTACAAAAATAAATGCAATAAAACAAAATGAGATAGGGTCTTTTGCTCTGGTTCTATGAAGATTGTTCAGGGCTTCTGGATGCTTTTTTAAACATTTTGAGTTCTATTATTAGGCTAAACTTTCCTGGACAGCCGCAACACAGGAACATGGCTGTCATTCTTAAAGCCCTTAATTTTCTGCGCAGATAAAATACTGATTTAACATGTTTTTGGTCGCTTGAAACCCCTAATCAGCCTTGTAAACTATGACACTCTCTCTTCTGACCACGATTAAGCAGTTATTCAGATCCCGACCTTTACCTGCTGTCATCTTAAGAGTCGGGGGCAAACTACTTAAATAGATTTAAAAATAATAACGCTTTCTAAACATGTGCTAATCATCTCTTACCTCTCTTTCTCTCAAAATATTTAGGAAAAAGTGTGTTGATGATTTGCACCTAA